>NC_056726.1:1119576314-1119666746 GCF_019279795.1 Protopterus annectens
GTTTTGTTTATTTTTAAGCTATTAGCATTTTTAGTAGTGACAGATGCATTAATGCATTATTTTAAGCAATCTATTATATTTTTTTATATATTTTGTTTTAAAGGAATTTTTAAGCATGTGGAATAGTGCACAGTCTCTTTAAAATGTTAATTGGTAGTGCTTTCTAATTAACCTAGGATTTTCAAGGTATATAAGACACCTGATTCAACAGCATGGTGTCACTTGCTAAAGCTCAGAATTCCTCTGAGCGAAAGCGCTTATGTGTTATTATTCTGTGGTTCTGAATAAAGGAATTATTTGAATTCGTTTGGTGCCTACCTGGATTTACTGAATCTGCCTTGGTGAACTTACAACAAGCTGTTCCATTTCCTGGCTGTGTGTGCATTTACTTCCTGGTTTGGTTCTCTGCTGTTTGTTAGAATTATTTAGTAGGTCGGTTAAGAAAGGGTGGTTAGTGTATTGAAGGAGTTAGAAGGTAAGCAGAGTGGGTGAGAGGAGGGTGTGAGGAGGGGAAAAACTGGAATATAATCAACTCTTAAACTACATAAATCAATACTGCCTTCTCTCTTCCAAGCAACACGGTTTCTATCCCAGATGCAGCATTTCTATTGCTCTTTGGACCTTCACTGATTATACCTATTTAGCTTTTGACAGAGACCTCCTTACTGGAGCCATATTTATAGACCTTACTAGACCCTATTGTACTGGTTCACCACCCAGTCCTATTTAACTACCTCACTGACATTGGGATTAGCCCTCACATTATTCCTTGTTTACAAAATTTTCTATCCAGCTGACATTTCTCAGTAGGATTTAACAATAGTACATCAGACACCACTCCCTTATTTACAGTCCCTCAAGCTCTATACTGGCCTCTCTTCTTTTCTCTATTTTTATAAATAAGCTTACACTTGACCTTCCTCAGTTTCCAATCTTACTATATTTTGAAGACATGCTTATCTTCCACTCCAACCATGCAACCAGTTCAATTAAACTTGATCTTCAAAATGCTTTTTTTCTTGCTCTTTAACTGGTTCAGTAACAAAAAAAATACTTAACACTTCAAAAACTAAAGCTATGCTATTGGAACCTCCACTAAAACACAAAAGAGTCCCAGCCATACTGTACCTCTCAACTGTACAGATTTTTGCCTCATACGTTTGGGCCATTTCTTATAGAACTGAGCTTTTTTTTTTTTTTTTTTTTTTGGCAAGTGACTGGCAAATCATTGAGGATTGAATTCAGAAAATAATGACAGGCATTTGAGATTCAGATGTTATGCCTTTCAGAAAAGTCATGCTAATGCAAAACCTAATATTCTATCAACTTTTTTAAGTTTGTAAGAGTAGTATTTAAAAATTGTACCTATTTTTGGGCCTTTGTCCCCCCTCATTATTTATTGCTTTGTCCAGATTTTTTGCTTTAAGAGTTAAAGAGTTGTAATCCCAACTCATTTCTTATTCTTGACCACCTTACCAATGCCATTGAGCAGGTTAACACCTTCAGATACCCAGGACTCTGACTTCATCCCTCACTTAACTTCCACCATTATCTTGAAAACAAATCCAGTACAAGATAAACTCCCTATGCTTCTGGGCCAACAGACTCTCCTCCTTACTGTTCTGCCCAGAATGAAAGTTAGTCATAGGTTCATAGGTTCATATGTGTGTACTAAGCTAATGGCTCTGGAGCCTTTGCAAGCCTAGTCCATAGGACTACCCTGGCATCATGTCACCCGACCTTATTTCCCTGTGACTCAGTCCTTAGAGCAACTGGAGTGATCCCCGGGGTGAATTCTCTATTTCCCATCCACTCTTCAAGATTTCTATTGAAGAGGGCCAGTGAAGTGCTCTGTTTGACATGTATGGGAAGTGTATTCCAAAGCATGGGCAGTCTCTGGGTTATGAACCCATCCTCCAGCATGTTCTGTTAATTGTGGTAATGAGTTTGAGGTCTCTGGATTGTGTGGTGTGGGGGGGATTTCTTTAGATGTAGCATTTCTAACAGAGCTGGGTCAGAAATGGCTTTGTAAGTCAAGCAGAGATCGCCTCTAAGTAGGAGATATGAGACAGAGAATAGTAGATTTTGAGTCTGTCCATATAGGACAAGTGCTTTAGGCTTAGGATCCTCTTTGTGAGGTACTTTTGTGGCTTTTCCAGTTGTTGCAGATGTCTAGTGAGGTATATGCCAAATAGAGCATTGTACTCAATGATTGGCCTAATGAGGGAAGAGTAGAGGGAGACAATGACCTCTTTCTACCTGGATGCAAAACCCTTAGAGACGTGCCACATAGAAGGACTTTCTGACCACAGTGGCAATGCTGTGGTCAAAAGAGAGGTTGCTTTCAACCTGTGTTCCAAGATCTCTTATAATACCTTCTGTGTTCAGTGGACTACTGTTGATGTGGTAATTCATGGGAACTGGGTTTTTCCCAAAGTGGATGACGACACATTTTTTGGCATTTAGCTTAAGGCCATGGTTCTGACACCAGTTGTTGGTCTCAGTGAGGCCTTTCTGTAGGATGTCAATATCACATTGGGAGTTAATGATGGCTCATAACTTGCAATCATCTGCGAACTTTGTCAGCCAGGGTCCCTTCATGTTGGCCTGGACTTCAGTGAATAGATACCAAACAGGAGAGGACTCAGGACCAAACCCTGTGGGACTCCACTCGTGACTTGTCGGCAGTTTGACTTGGAGTCCGGTATTTTCACACTGTGGATTCTATCTGTGAGCCAGTTTTCAGCCCACCTAGTGATATAGGGGTTGATGCCTAGCTTACCGAGTTTTTCTATGTTTCCTGAGTGGGGAATGGTATCAAAGGCCTTGGTCAAATCAAGGTAGGCTGTATGAATGACCTTGCCTTCATCCAGAGCTCTGGTGACTGACTCAAAGAAGTCGACCAGATTGAGCAGGCATGATCTACCCTTCACAAAACCAAACAGTGTGGGATCCAAAGTTTGGAGATTCCCTATATCCTTGTTTATTAGGTCCATGATGATGCATTCCATAGCTTTACAAATCAGACTCGTCAGGTAAATGGGGCAATAGTTCCCATGGTCTGTAGTTGCTCCTAATTTGTGGAGTGGGATGATTGTAGCAGTACACCATTCGGAACGGACAAAGCCTGAGGTGAGGCTGTGATTGAACAGGGCACACAGGTGAGGTGCCAGTTCACTCTGTAGTTCATGTAGAACACAGCCAGGGATATTGTCAGGTCCCATAGTAGCTGTATTCTTGGCCTTGGAAAGTGCTGTTTTAACATGTGTAGCAGTAATACTGGGTGTCTGGCAATCTACTGTCAATTTGAGTGGTCCTTTGGGGTGGGAGAGGGGTAAAGTTGGCATTGAATCTGTCGGCCAGTATATTGGCAATATCTGTTCTCTCAATATAGGAGGTACCATTGTGCAGTAGCTCAGAGCAAATCTGGGTATTGCCGTGGAGATTCTTTACATAACTATAGAAGGTCTTGTGATTGGCTTTACTATCTGCTGAAATTCTGTTTTCATAGCTAGCTTTAAAGGATTTGATGAGGGATTTCAACTTTTTGTTGAGGCTGATAAGGGAATTTTTCCAGTCGCCGCATCAGTTTCCTCCTTCTGCTGTAGAGTTTGTTTATGGCAGGGGACCACCAGATTGTCTTCCTTTTCTTTGGAGGAGAGCGTCTTGGTATTGTTGGGTATGGTGAGATCCATGCATTTGTGTACATGTTCATACAGTGGAATGTATGATTCGGTGGTCATGCAACTATTCTCCATTTACATGGGTGCCGTGAAGTTAGCCACCTCTGTTTTTACTAGCCCAAAGTTAGATTTGGAAAAGTTTTTCATGGTGGTTACCTTTGCAGGGGGGGGGGGGTCTGATGTGGATTTCCAAGGTGATTAGTGTGTGGTTGGATCTAACCAGGGAGGAGATGACCCCCATGTTAGCAATGACCAGGTCATGGATGTTGCTACCTCTAGTGGGGGTAAGATAAGAACGAGCTGGTCCAGGGCATCTGAATTAATGAATTCCAGGAAATGTTGGGTAAGTGTATTGGTGCATGAGTAGTTTTCCCAGTTAATGGAAGTGTAGTTGAAGTCACCCAGTATGAGAGTGTTAGGTTGGACCCTAATATTCTCCAGAGTGCTTAGGAACATGGAGTTTGAGTTTTGGGACATAGTTGGGGATCTATAGCAGGCTATGACCTGAATTGCTGTCCTACCCAGTGTTAGTTGCACCTGAAGTATCTCTGATGCCTTATGTTGGGCATCCACTCTGGAGGTGTGTGCATCCTTTATGAATATGGAAACACCACTGCCTTTGGAGCTTTGGTCCAAGTTCTGGGGCCGAAAGGTGTGGTATGAGTTATAGCCTGGTAGTGCAGGGGTGCTTTTTGCTGCCTTGAACCAGGTTTCTTTTACAGCACAAATGTAGATGTTCTCCATTTTAAGGAGTGCTATGAGCAAGTGCATTGGCAAAGGAATTCATCTAGACCCACTTGAGGACTGCCTATCTCTTGTAGTATCTACATCCAAAAGAAATTCTACAAGCATCCATCTGTTATTTATTACCATTTCCCCAAAATATGAACACCACTGTCTGACGTTAGCCAAAGCCAACCATCTGCCAGTTCAACAATGAGCCATCCATTCCTTGCCTCCCAACTGCTCCATTTCCTGAAAGAAATCTCCTGTGTTTCTCTTTCTCTAGCTTACTTAACAGCCTATGCCAGATAATCTTAGATCTCATAGCCACTCAGGGCCTGTCTTGCAAGCACTTAAAACCAGACTTCAGTGCTCTAACCACTCCCTTTCCACCTTTGGACCTAAGACCCGGAGGGACCTTTCCTCTCTAACTACTCCATCTTTCAGGCACAACTTAAAGAACATTTCACAATTCAAGCTGCTTGTAAATGCTCAGCTTCAGGTCACATAATCTAGTCTCACTAACCTCTCATATATAGAGTATATCATTTTCACTATAGTCTCACTTCTCTAACCCCTGACATGTCACTACTCTAACTGATATAAATAGTGTACAGAGTGGTTTCTGTTGGCTACCTTCTTTAATAATATTTTTATTGTATATTAACTATTCATTTGTTTTAGTGTTTTCTTTTATTGTATAAAGTTAAAAACACCACCTTTGAGACCCATAGTGGTTGGACAAATTGATTAATAGAACCATTCTCGATTTTTATAGAAAAACATTTGGGTATTGTGCTTAATAAAAATTTACATATTTTGAGGGATACTCAGCATTTTTGTGCAATTTATATAAGTTTATATTGCAACAACAAGGTTTACAACAGACGTATTTAGTAACTATGGATGTACAGTCCTTGTTCATAGGTTCATAGGTTCATAGGTTCATACTAGGCTATCTGCCCTACGGCATTTATAAGCCTAGCCAGAGTATGTTTGGCTTTCGCCACCCATTTTAAATTAATTTTGCTATGCCCTTTTTCGAGGTTAGTATACTGTACCTCTGTCTAACAGTGACACAGAAGTGATACCCGGGGTAAACCTACGATCTCCCATCCACTCACCAAGATTCCTCTTGAAAAGAGACAATGAGGGACTCTGCCTAACCTGGACTGGGATTTTATTCCAGAGTGAAGGGAGCCTCTGGGTTATGAATCTGTCCCTCCAGCATGTCCTATTTATTTCAGTGCTGAGGTTCAAGTCTCTCGAGCGTGTAGCTCGATGGGATTTGGATTTTTTGAGGTGCAGCATGTCCCTTAATTCCGGGTTGGACATGGCCTTATACGTCAGGCACAGGTCACCTCTGAGCAGGCTTTATGCCACTGAGTAGAGCTGGAGTTTCTTTAACTGGGCAGCATATGGCATCTGTTTGAGCCCTTTGATCCTCTTGGTGAGGTACTTTTGGGGTCTTTCCAGTTGCTGCAGGTGTTTGGTAAGGTACATCCCAAAAGGGGCATTGTACTCAATTATGGGCCTGATGAGGGATGAGTAAAGAGGCACGATGACCTCCCCTAATCTAGATGTGAATCCCTTCATAATTAGGTGGGCTATATAAAATGTTTTTCTAACCACTTTGGCCACGTGGTTGTCAAATGAGAGATTGCTATCAACTTGGGTCCCCAGGTCCCTAATTACTTCTTCTGTACTTAATGGATTACCACCTATGTGGTAATTTGTGGGCACTTTGTTTTTGCCAAAGGGATGACTATACACTTTTTGGCGTTTAGCTTGAGGCCATGGCTCTGGCACCAGTTGTCTGTTTCTACAAGGCCCTTTTGGAGGATGCTTGTGTCAGCTGGAGAGTCGATTATGGCGCCCAGTTTGCAGTCATCTGTGAACTTGGTCAGCCACAGTCCTTCCGTGTTGGCCTGTACCTCCAAGAAATATATACCAAACAAGAGAGGTCCCAGGACTGAGCCTTGTGGGACGCCACTTGTAACTGGTTTGGAGTCTGACATGGCTCCAGCAATTCTAACCATGTGGGTTCTGTCCTTGAGCCAGTTTGCAACCCATCTAGTGACATAGGGGTTTATATTTAAGCTGGTGAGCTTATCTATAATGCCCGAGTGGGGTATTGTATCGAAGGCTTTTGCGAGGTCCAGATAGGCTGTGTGGACCACCTTCCCTTCGTCAATGGCCTTGGTGACTGTTTCAAAGAAGTCAACCAGGTTTAAGAGGCAGGATCTGCCCTTAACAAAGCCAAACTGGGTAGGATCCAGTGTCTGTAGGTCCCCAATATCTTTATTTATGAGGTCCATGATGATCCTTTCCATAGCTTTGCAGACCAAGCTAGTCAGGCTTATGGGCGATAGTTTCCAGGGTCCGTTGAGGCACCACCTTTGTGGAGAGGGACCACTGTTACTGTACGCCACTCTCTGGGTACATATCCTGTAGTAAGGCTGAGATTGAACAGTAGTTTTATGTTTGGGTTTAGCTCTTCTTGGAGTTCATGTAGGATGCAGCCTGGGACACCGTCTGGTCCCATTGATGCTGTGTTTTTTGCTTTGGAGAGGGCGGCTCCCACCTGAGCATCTGCGATGTCAGGGGGGAAGCACTCTGCTGGGATAGATATTTGCCCTTTCGGTGGGGAGGGTGGGAGAAGTTTGCGCTGAACCTGTCAGCTAGGATGTTGGCAATGTCTGTGGGTTCAGTGTATTTTTGTCATTTTGGACTAATTCTGAGCATATCTGGGAATTCACACCCAGGTTCCTAACATAACTAAAGAAAGCCTTGTGATTATCCTTAGTGTCCTGTGCAAATTTTCTCTCGAAGCTGGCCTTTGACGATTTTATGAGTGCCCTTAGTTTTTGCTAATACTGATCAGAGATGCTTTCCTTTTGGGATTTTGCTCTATCATGTAGTAGCTTCCTCCTTCTATTGTATAGTTTGTTTATGGCTGGGGTCCACCAGACAGGTCGTCTGCCTTTGGAGGATTGGGTCTTGGTTTTATTTGGGATTGCATGATCCATGCAGTCCTGAAGGTGTTCATAGAATGCATTTATAAAGGATTCTGCGGTCTGGGCAGATTTTCCACAGGCCGGGGCTTTGAAGGATTCCACCTCGGTTTTGAGGAGTGTGAAATTTGCTTTAGAGAAGTTTTTCACTGTGGTTTTCTGGGCAGGGCGTGGGGTCAGGATGTGAATATCCAGTGAGATCAGTTTATGGTCTGATCTTACCAGTGAGGGATACACTTCTGGTCTGGAGCATAGAGTCCCCATGTTGGTGATGATCAGGTCCAGTATGTTTTCCCCTCTTGTGGGAGTGGTAACAAGTTGTTCCATAGCATTTGAGTTTATGAATTCTAGGAACCTATGGGCAAGGGTGTTGGAGCTAGAGTAATGCTCCCAATCTATGTTTGGGTAGTTGAAGTCGCCCAATATAATGGTGTTCGGAGAGACCTTCATATTTTCCAGTGTTCTCAGGAAGGCCGAGTGGGGTTCCTGGGTTTGGGAGGGTGGTCTGTAGCAGGCTATAAACTGGAAGGCAGTTTTACCCACTGTTAGTTGCACATGGATAGTCTCTGATGCTTCGTGCTTTGCCACCAACCTGGAGGTGTGGGTATCTTTGATGAATATCGATACTCCCCCTCCTTTTGTGGTTCGGTCCAAGTTTTGTGGCCGAAAAGCATGGTATGAGGTATAACCTGGTAGTGCTGGGGTGCTCTCGGGACCCCTGAACCAGGTTTCTGTTACTGCACAGATATCGATGTTCTCCATGCTAAGGAGAGTTTTGAGTGCGTGCATGTTGATGTTTAGACTTCTAGCGTTGAGTAGCATTACTCTTAGTTTCTTATCCCTTGTGATACCTATGGAGGTGGGTTTGTCTTTTGAGCCTTGCCTAAAAAAGGCACTATGGGGGTAGCAAGAGCCTTTGCCAATATCTGAAAGCCCAGGAGTGACAGGTGCAAGCCGTCCCTAGCAAAGCATTGTGGCTTGTCGTGCATATCATCCCAAGCTGATAGGCATTGGATCCCCTTTGAATGACACCAATACTTAAGCCAATTGTTGAAATTGATCATCTTGTCTTCATACTGTGGCATCATTCTTGGTGAGGGTAAGATGCTACTCAAGGTCAGGGTCATACCAGCCTGGGCTACATGCTCAGAGAGCTCCTCTATGTCTCTTTTCATGTAGTCCAGGGAGGTACGTCTCAGGTCATTCACACCAGCATGGACAATGACTGAGTCATATTTGTACTTGCCTTGGAGTGACCTGAGTGCTTGTTTTATGTGGCGGATCCTAGCGCAAGACAGGCTGCTCACTGTGACCTTCTCCTTGTTCAGCCTGGTGAGCGGGACGTCAGTGTGCCTGACGATAGAGTCACCTATTACAAGTGTATCAGGTGTGTTGTTTAGCCTTAAGGGCTGTGACTGTTTGGCACACTGGCATAGTGAGATATGTGTTGCACGTGTTTTGTTTTGGGGTAGCGGCTGCTTGGGTGTCTGCTTTGGAGGTCTCTGTTGCTTCAGCAGATCTTTATTTAGAGCCTCCGGGTATGTTTTTGTGTGATTATGTGTTTGGTTTGCTGTCGTGGTAGGTCTATGTGAGACTGGAATTGTAGTGAGTGTGGTTTCCTTCTCCTCCTGACTGGTTTTGCCACTACTGAGTTGAGAGAGCTTAGCCTCCAGTTTGGCTATATGGTTGCATCTCTCACATGTGTTGGAATTTGTTGGGAGGAGGAGAGAGTTGTCTGTGTACATGAGGCAGTTGTAACATTGCCTCAAGATTCCCATATTCACCAGCTGGACCAGAGAGGAGATTGACAACTGACCTTTGGACATGCTAGAATAATATTGGGAATTCCTTTATAATTGAAAACAAGGGCCAATGGGGAGCGAGGGTGTAGTGCTTTTAATTTTTAGTGCTGACTTATAATTGCTTTAGTGAGCAAGTGCCAGGTAACAAGTGCAATGTTGTTTACCATTATACTCAATGATATAGGTATACAAGCAGTTAGGAGTTGTCTATCTAGGAACAATGAGTATGATAGCAGATTAACTGAACTCATTTGCGGTTTTATTAGACTACTAGAGTCTAACAATGTGTTCTTATTTGATGGAAATTACTATTTACAATTGGATGGTGTAGCTATGGGCACTTATTGTGCCAATAGATATGCCAACCTAGTGATGCTGTTTGGGAAGATCAGTACATCCACTGAAATGGTGTATTTACTAATATTCTTTTTATCTTTGTTTTAGTAATGACATATTTATGTTGTAGAAAGGTGATTTGTTTACCTTAAATGAATTTATATGATATGTTAATACCACAACTGAATATTTAAAATTTGGTGTTAAAAGCTCAAATCAGGAAGTTGAGTTCTTGGATTTTCTGATCAAGACAGATAGCATATGTCAGGTCACTATAGAAACTTATTGTAAACCTTGTCATCGCAACACATATTTACATAGATGAAGTATGCACCCCCACATATTTTCACAAATGCAGTTAAGGGGCAAGTGATTACAGCATCTAGGTTAAATGCAGATAATACTAGATTTATTGAAGAATTGGCAGTACTAGGTGATAACGTTTTGGCTAGAGGGTCTAACTCACATGAAGTTAATTATATCTTTCCCCAGGTAGTCCTTTAAGACATTCTAAAGGGAAACCATACTTTTCAGTGAGTGCTCATAATATCTCAAAACAAAAAGGTTTAATGAGGGAACGTGAGCAGGTCAAATTTTCATTATTTTTTGGTAGTAAAACCAAGTTAGTTACAGATGTTATAAGCAAACATTGGGAAGTCTTAACTACTGATAACACGATAAAACAAGTAGTAGGCGCTCAACCAAAGTTTAGGTATAAAAACAAGTAATCAGTAAAGAGAATGTTGTGTCAGTATAGAGGTAGTAGTGTATTGCCCTTGAGTAACATACCAGTAGGGACTACCCCATGTGGAAGGTGTAATTTTTGTTTTCATGTTGATAATAGTGGTCAATTTTTACATCCCATCACTGGAAAGACATTTGTTTTTAAGGTGGAGGCTACATGCAACACAGAACATTTAATTTATTTAGCTTACTGTGTTGCATGTAAATAATTTTATGTTGGGAAAACAGACACTTAATAGATAGGATCAGAGAGTACTTATATAATATACATATATGTAATCATACTAATCCTTTTGCCAAACACATTATGAATACCAGTGGTGAATACTGTTTTAAATTTATGGCAATGGAGGCTATTCATGTAGGACAGAAAATGGACGATATTATAAATAAAATGGAACATAATGAGATGAAATGGTTTGTTAGATTAAATGCAGATGGCCCCATGGGCCTGAATATGTCCATACTTCTTAAACCGTTTTTAATGTGTAGGCATTTGCATAGGTAATTGTTAGGACTTATGTTATATAAGATTTTTAGATGCGCCCAGTAGTATGTTCCTAATTTATATAACTAATTTTAGGGAACACTATGTGTAGTCCAATTTCAGTTGCCCCACATGCCTTATTGTAGAAGTATTTTAGTATCTCAGTAGCACTGTTTTGTACTTTTTAGGTTTTATGTGTGGCTACTTTGATATTTCCAGATTATATGTGTATAATGATTAAGTTCAGTTTTAGGTATCAGAGTATTTGATTAGTTATGCAGTCATTCTGATCCCCCTTATTTCATTGTTGTTTGCCAGCTTACTGAGTTTTTATGTGTATTTTCACTGACAGCTTTCCAGGATGCTTTTAAGTAGCTACTGGATCACTGATAGAGCCCACAGTGTGAAAGTAGCTAACTCCAAATCAGACTGCCGACTAGTCATGAGTGGAGTCCCACAAGGTTCAGTCCTGGGTCCTCTCCTGTTTGGTATCTACTTCTCTGAAGTCCAGGCCAACATGAAGGGAGTCTGGCTAACAAGGTTTGCAGACAATTGCAAGTTGGGAGCTGTTATTAACTACTCAAGTGATGTTGACATCCTACAGAATGGCCTCACTGAGACCAACGACTCGTGTCAGAACCATGGACTTAAGCTCAATGCCAAAAAAAGTGTTGTCTTCCCCTTTGGGAAAAACCCAGTTCCCATGAATTACCACATTGATTGTAGTCCACTGAACACAGAAGGCATTATAAGATTCTGGGAACACAAGTTTACAGCAACCTCTCTCTTGATGACCACATTGCCACTGTGGTCAGAAAGCCTTTCCATGTGGCACATCTCATTACTAAGGGATTTGCTTCCAGGTAGAAAGAGGTCACTGTCTCCCACTACTCTTCCCTCATTAGGCCAGTCATGGAGTACAATGCCCCATTTGGCATGTATCTCACTAGACAGCTGCAACAACTGGAGAGGCCAAAAAAGTATCTGACAAAGAGGATCCTAGGCCTTAAACACTTGTCCAATATGGACAGACTCAAAAAACTGCAGTTATTCTCTGTCTCATATCGCCTACTTAGAGGTAATCTCTGCTTGACTTACAAAGCCATGTCTGACCCAGCTTGTTAGAAATGCTACATCTAAAGAAATCCCAATCCCTCCGAACCACATGCTCCAAAGACCTCAACCTCATTACCACAATTAACAGTACATGCCTGAGGGACAGATTCATAACCCAGAGACTGCCCATGCTATGGAATAAACTTCCCATACTTGTCAGGCAGAGCACCTTGCTGACCCTCTTCAAGAGAAATCTTGAGTGGATGGGAAACAGAAAATTCACCACAGGGATAACTCCAGTGGCTCTACTCAACAGAGGCATTTGGACTTAAGGTTGGGTGGCACTATGCCAGTGTAATCCTATGGCTAGGCTTATAAAGGCCCCGGGGCCATTAGCCTAGTACACACCTGTAAACCAATAAACCTATTCTTTCCATTCAGCGATCTATATCACTTTTTGGATATGGTTGCTTACATATGTTTAGCAAGTTTTATTGTTATCTTATTTACTGAAAAAATATAGATTTTAGAATCTTGGATTAAACTTTGATAATGTGATTAATTGTATAGCCGAACGTCCGTTTACTTTCAGGAGGTGGTTCCTTTAAGGGCAATTCACTTGGTGAAATGAGATTCAGGAGCACTAATTAAATGCAGATTTTATTTTATTGGTCAGTCTTTGATTACGTATCTTATAAGTTTGTAAATGGAGGGTTGGTATTTGGTCTGAATAAGTGGATGGAGGTTACTCGTGAAAGTACTAACCATTTTATTAGCATTTGTACAATTTTATTGCTTTTACTGTTTAAAAATGGGTCATAGAACATCTGTCAAAATATATTTTAAATCACATTTTTTTCAGATACAGTCTAAAGAATTTAGGAAATGTATTTTATTCTGTTTTGTTTTATTTGATATTCATTTATCACAGTAGTACACTGATCACTTTTAACCATTTGCAGCTGCAGACCAGGCTAATACATTACAAAATCACAATAAGAAGGATCTTTCTACAATACATAGTTGCAGGAATGCATACAAAAATATCTAGAATTTGATGGTGAAAGAGTTTGTGAATACAGTTAAGAAAAATATAAGACTAGCTTGCCACAAGAGAAAATTCAAAGAGATTTTCAACAAAGGAATCATGAGTTAAAAGGTAAAAACTGAGAGAGAAAGAGATTAGGTAATGTGTCCAAGAGTAAAGCATCTACATTTAGCTTTGCTATAGAGGTTTTGTTTGAGCTATGCTCTAAATGTGGAGAAGGAGGTTTGCTCTGTTTGGTTGCTGGGTGGACACTGCCACAAGTTTGGGGTGAGAATATAGAATGGATGATCTGTACAATGTACTTTATTTGTGGAGCTTGGAGAATTGGCCCTGTTTGGGAGAGGTTCCTGAGATGACAGGGGGTAGATTTTAAGTGGAGTTGCACTGTAAGAGATAGGAAAGAATCTGGCTGTAATAGGAAAGAGCATAATAGTAGCTTGACCATGTGTTTGGATGACAGCCATTTGGCTTTGGCAAGGGTGATGCAGTGGTAGTCATAATGTGGAGAGTATGACATGAACTGGAATATTTTGCTTTCAATGGATTGCAGACTGGAAGTGCTTTTCTTTCAAGTTGTGGATATGATTAGAAAACTGTATTTGAGTTGTATTAGTAGCTCTCCTTAGCATACTGAAACTCTGCCTGGAGTACTTAGAAAAAGGAAGATTTTCCTGGCCCAAAACAGCAGTGAGTTAATTTATTCCCTTGTTTTTTTTAAATATTGATTTAGAAACTAAGAGATGAATCAAGCCATAACACCAGATAATAAAAGGAACTGTATTTTTTGGGGGTCTGTTAAGGTCTTTGATGTCAAAAGGTTTTTTTTTTTTTTTTTTTTTCGCCAGTCATTGGGAGATTCCAAACAATATATTGCTGTTTTTGATATGGAGTTAGCAGAACTGCTGAGCATGCTCTTCAGTCTAAGACTAAGCATTGGCTTTGTCCTAGCTAAGTAGCTAAGTAGAAAACAGCAACCATAATCCCCTTGCACAAATGGTGTCCCTCAACTAACCTCGGGAACTACAAACCAGCCTTATCTGCAAGGCCATGGAGAGAATCATCATGGATCTTATCAACAAGGATATAAGTGACCTTTAAACTCTTGACCCAACCCAGTTTGGCTTTGTTAAGGGCAGATCTTGCCTGCTAAACCTGATGGACTTGTTTGAGAATGTCTCCAGGGCCCCAGATGCAGGCAGAACAGTATATACTTCCTATCTCAACCTAGCCAAGGGCTTTGACACAATCCCTCACTCAAGCATCACTGAGAAACTCACACAGCTGGGGAATTAACCCTTACATCACTAGATGGGTTGTGAACTGGCTCAGAAACAGAACACATACAGTCAAAGTTGGGAATGCCAACTCTGCTAGCAGACCTGTTATCAGTGGTGTTCCACAGGGATCTGTGCTAGGCATCCTTCTGTTTGGTATCTATTTTTCAGAAGTGTAGGTGAATATAGACAGCTTATGGCTTACCATGTTTGCAGATGACTGCAAACTGGGTGCAATCATCGAATCCCCTAAAAATATCAACATGCTACAAAATGAGCTTACACAGACATATGATTGGTGTTAAAGCCACAAACTTAAACTAAATGCAAAAATGCATTATTACCCCCTTCGGCAAATGAGAAACCCCCTGCTAATTACAACATTAATAATATTCCCCTAAATTCAAACCCAGTGGTGAGATTTTATTTTTGTAACTAGTTTTGGAGGATTTTATGAGGGATTTCAGCTTTTTACTGAGGCTGGTAAGGTAGTTTTTTGCATCCTGGGATTTTTCTCTTTTCTGCAACAGTTTCTTCCTTCTGTTGTATAATTTGTTTATGGCAGGGGACCACCAGATTGGGTTCCTTTTTTTGGAGGAGACCGTCTTGGTTTTGTTTGGAATGGCATGATTCATGCACGATTGGATGTGCTTGCACAGTGCCTTAGTGTAGGATTTAGCAGTCAAACTTTCAGTTCCCATCTGCGTAGGTGTTGTGAAGTTTGTCACTTCTGACTTCAGTAGCATGAAGTTGGCTTTGGAGAGGTTTTTTATGGAGGTTTCCCTACTGGGGGGTGGGACGTGGATGTCAAGGGTGATTAGCTTATGGTCAGACCTCACCGATGAGGGGGTGACTACTGGTGTGGAGCATCGATCTCCCATGTTGGTGATGACCAGGTCTAGGATATCTGAGCCCATGTTGGGACTATGAATTAGTTGGTCCAAGGCTTTGGAATTTATGAATTCCAAGAACCGTTGGGCAAAGGTTTTGGTACCAAAGTAGTTTTCCCAATTAATGGCAGGATAGTTGAAATCACCCAGTATTAGGGTGTTTGGTTGTATCTTAACATTTTCTAGTATGTTTAGAAAGGTGTAGTGAGAATCTTGGGCATTGTGTGTGATCTGTAGCAAGCTACAATTTAGATTGCAGCCTTAATTAGTGTTAGTTGCACCTGTAGGATTTCAGATGCATTGTGTTGGGCAGCTAGCATGGAGGTGTGAATATCCTTGATGAATATGGACACTCCCCTGCCTGTACTGCTTCGGTCCTGGTTTGGTAGCCGAAAAGTGTGGTAAGAGTTGTAGCCTGGTATTGCAGGGGTGCTCTATGGAGGCTTGAACCAGGTCTCAGTTACTGCACAGATATTGGTGTTCTCCATTTTTAGGAGTGCCTCGAGAGAGTGCATTTTGAGGTTTAGACTTCTAGCATTGAGTAGCATTACCCTCAGATTTTGCATGCTTATATCTGTTACGGTGGTGGTTTTGTACTTTGAGCTTTGTCTAAGAAAAGGCTTAGCCAATTGTTGAAGTCAATCATTTTGTCCTTATCCTGTGTTATCATTCTGGGTGAAGGCAGGATGCTGCTCAGGGCTAGGGTCATACTTTCCTGGGCCACATGATCCAAGAGCTCTTCCATGTCTCTTTTTATGTAATTCAGAGATGTACGTCTCAAGTCATTCACTCCAACATGGACAATGACAGAGTTGTATTTGTACTTGTTGTGGAGTGAATTGAGTGCATGCATTACGTGGCGGATTCTGGCATATGACAGGCAGCTGTCAGTAATTTTTCAAGGACAACCACAAGGCATTCTATAGTTATGTCAAGAATCTAAATGGCAATGCTCAGATCTGCTCTGAGCTACAACAGAATTGCACGAAATATACTGATCCCAAGGATATTGCCAATATCCTGGCAGATCGATTCAGTGCCAACTTCACCTCCCTCTCACCCCCTAAAGGGCCCATCTCAATATCAAAAGATTGCCAAATTCCGGTAATCACAGCTACACAGGTAAAAAAAACGCACTCTCTAAAGCTAAGAATACAGCATCCATGGGACCAGATGACATCCCAGGCTGTGTACTATATGAACTACAAAAGGAACTGGCACCCCACCTAAGTGTCATGTTTAATCATAGCCTCACCTCAGGCTTTGTGCCAAATGAGTGGTGTACAGATACAGTTATCCCACTCCACAAGGATGGATCCACTTTGGATCCCAGGAACTATTGTCCATTCAGTCTGATGAGCCTGATCTGCAAAGCCATGGAACACATTATCATGGAACTTATAAACAAAGACACTGGCAAACTTCAGACACTGGACCCCACTCAGTTTGGCTTCATAAAAGGACAATCCTGTCTCCTCAACCTGATTGACTTCCTTGAATCAGTCTCCGGAGCCATGGACAAGGGTAAGGCAGTCCACACAGCCTATCTGGACCTCGCCAATGCCTTCGACACAATCCCCCACTCTGGAATCATAGATAAACTTACTAAGCTGGGCATTAATCCCTACGTCACTCGATGGGTTGCCAACTGGATTACTGACAGAATCCACACTGTAAAAGTAGCCAACTCAAAATCCAGCTCCAGACAAGCGACAAGTGGAGGACCTCAATGTTCAGTCCTGGGACCGCTCTTGTTTGGCATCTACTTCTCTGAAGTACAGGCCAGCACTAAGGGACTCTGGCTAACAAAGTTTGCAGATGACTGCAAACTGGGAGCCATTATTGAATCTCCAAATGATGTGGCTATTCTACAAAAGGGCCTTGCAGAAACAGATATTTGGTGCCGGAGCCATGGGCTCAAGCTCAATGCCAAGAAATGTATAGTTATCCCCTTTGGGAAAAACCAAATACCCATGAATTACCACATAAGTGGCAGTACACTAAACACCGAAAGTGTGATAAGGGACTTAGGGACACAGGTGGACAGTGGTCTCACCTTCAATAACCACATAGCCACAACAGTCAGGAAATCCTTCTATGTGGCACCCTTCATCACTAAGGGCTTTTCATTCAGAAAAAAGGAGGTCATTGTCCCACTGTACTCATCCCTCATTAGACCCATATAGAGTACAATGCCCCATTTGGTATGTACCTCACAAGACACCTGCAACAACTGGAAAGGCCACAGAAATACCTCACTAAAAGAATCACAGGCCTAAAGCAAATGCCCTATGCTGACCGTCTAAAACAACTCCAGCTATACTCTGTCACATATAGCCTACTCAGAGGTGATCTCTGCTTAACATACAAGGCCATGTCAAACCCAGTGCTGATGGACATGCTACACTTAAAGAAATCCCAATCCCTCAGAGAGACACATGCTCCAGGGATCTAAACCTGGTCATCACAATGAACAAAACATGCTAGAGGGATAGGTTCCTGACCCAGAGACTCCCCATACTCTGAAATAGACTGCCCATACATGTCAAGCTGAGAGCCTCTTTGGCCCTCTTCAAAAAGAACCTTGACAACTGGATGGGAGATAGGAAATTCACCCTGGGGATCACATCAGTTGCCCTGCTAGACAGGGGGACCAGGGAAGTAAATATTCTGGGAAGAAATAGCCAGGGAAGTGTTATGGCTAGGTTTGTATAGGCCCTAGGGCCAATAGCCTAGTACCGACCTATGAACCTATGAGATTTAGGAACACAAGCTAACAGCAGCCTTAATTTTGATCATCAGGTGTCCACAGTAGTAAGGAAGGCCTTCCATGTTGCACACCTCATAAGCAAGAGTATAGCATCCTAGCCAAGGAGGTTATAACTTCACTGCAATTCGCTCTCATCAGACCAATAATAGAGTACAATGCTCCCTTCTGTATGTACCTGACCAGACATCTGCAACAACTGGAGAGACTTCAGAGGTTTCTCACCAGGAAAATTCAGAGCCTACAACACATGACCTACATGGACAGACTAAAGGCCCTATCACTTTACTCAGTATCATATAGACTGCTTAGAGGCGACTCGTGCCTAGCTTACAGAACAGTCTCAGACCCTGCTTTGAAGCAGCCTCTGCATATTCACAAATCCAATGGGATAAGATTCACTCGCTCTATGGATCTTAACCTAGCCTGCAATATTAACAGGACATGTTGGAGAGACTTGTCTCCCAGAGGTTGTCACTCCTCTGGAGCAAACTCCAAATTCATGTAAAACAGAGCTCCTCTATGACCTTATTTAAGTGCAACCTAGTAAATTGGATGGGAAACTGTAAATTTACACCTGGGGTTTCACCCTAGTAACCTCCTATGATCCTATGATTATGTAAGACATTTGGCTGGTTAGTCAAAAACTGAGGGAATTTTTTTTCTTTTTTTAATTTTATTTTCTAGGTTCTTCATCTTACTTTGTTTGTTTTCTAGTTCTTGCATTTGACATAAGACCCTACTTCTTCAACTCCATGTCATTTGTTCTTTCTTCTTAAACTCATGTTTTTGAGAGGCAATATCTAGCAAGCCCAATCACAAGATGGATCTATCATCTTCAGGAAACAAATTCTCTTTTCACACTATGCAGGACAGTTGTCTAATATGCAGACTACCATACTGAGAATTGGGCCGTAGTTCTGAACACTATGCCTTAATATCTTTTGGACTCTGAATACTACAATGCTGGTCAGATAGTTATGCAGTTCCATGCTTGTAACATAAGATGTCCACTGATGTATGCGCCAGAATGCCTCTCTGATGAGTGTCTCCCATATCTCAATGATGGGATGATAAAATAGTGGTATAATTCCTGCTCATCTGTCAGAGATAAGTGAGCTAGGCAGTGGCTGCGTAATATTGTCCCAGGAGCTGACCATTGCTAAACATTGCAGGTGGACACCCTGTGCCAGTAGAACAGTTTTTAATTCATTTATTTGGCCGTACCCTTTAAATGCATTTCATTCTTCTCAGAGGAAACATAGAGCATACCTGTCACCCGCTTAGCATAGGAATTTTGGACAAAGCTGTGAGAGATGCACTTATATATGCACTTATATAGCCAAACTGGAAGCAAAGCTCTCTTCACCAAAGACTGGACTAGACAGTCAAAAGGAGAAGGTAAACACTTGCACCACACCACACTCATCACATAGTCCCTCAAAACCTACACCATCAAAACACACACATAGAAGCACAAAACACACGCTTACATTCATGGAGGCTCTCAATAAAAATCTGCTCAAACAACCGAGACCTCCAAAGCAGAAATGCAAGCAAGCTCCACCCCCCAACACAACCCAAATGATACATAGCCCACAAAGTCAGTGTGTCACTCAACTACAGCCCATAAGGCATAATGTACCAAACACTCTAGTCATAGGTGACTCTATAGTCAGGTACACTGATGTTCCACTCACCAGGCTAAACAAGGAGAAAGTTACTTTCAGCTGCCTGTCAGGTGCCAGGATTCACCACATAACGCACACACTCAGGTCACTCCACAACAAGTACAAATATGACTCTGTCATTGTCCATGTTGGTGTGAATGATCTGAGATGTACCTCCCTGGACTACATGAAAAGAGACATGGAGGTGCTCTCCAATCTTGTAGCCCAGGTAGGTATGACCCTAGCCCTGAGTAGCATCCTACTATCATCCAGAATTATACCACAGTACAATGACAAAATGATTGACTTCAATAATTGACTAAGCTTCTGATGTCATTCTAAGGGAATCCATTATCTGTCTGCCTGGGAAGACATGATCGACAGACCATGGTGCTTTGCCAGAGATGACCTGCACCTGTCACCCTTGGGATTCCAGATACTGGCAAAGGCTCTTGCCACCCCTATAGTGCCTTTCTTAGGCAAGGTTCAAATGACAAATTCACCACTGTAACAGGTACAAGCAAGCAAAATCTGAGGGTAATGTTACTCAGTGCTAGAAGTCCAAACCTCAAAATGCACTCACTCAAGGCACTCCTTAAAATGGAGAATGTCAACAAATGTGCAATGACAGAGACCTGGTTCAAAGAGCGCCCCTGCATTACTAGGCTATAATTCATACCACACCTTTCATCCACCTAACCCGGACCGAAAAACTAAAGGCAGAGGCGTGCCCATATTCATTAAGGATATCCACACCTCCAAGTTAGTTGCTCAGCATAATGCATCCAAGATTATCCAAGTTCAACTTACTCTGGGCAAGACCGTGATCCAGATTGTAGCTTGCTGCAGACTCCCACCATGCGCCAGGATTCTTTTCTTGATACACTGGAAAATATTAGGGTACAACCCAACACCCTGATAATGGGTGATTTCAACTACCCCACCATTAACTGGGAAAACTACTCATGCACCAACACTTTTGCTCTAAGTTTTCTGGAATTCATCAATTCCATCCCCTTGGATCAACTTATCCACACCCCCACCAGGGGCAGCAATATCCTAGACCTGGTCATCACCAACATGGGTGACCGGTGTCCCACACCAGAGATCAATTCCTCATTGGTCAGATCTGACCATAAGCTAATCTCCCTAGACATCCACATCCTGCTCCCACCCCCATTAGGGAAATAACCATAAAAAATTTCTCCAAAGCCAACTTCACAACACCCATGCAGATGGACAATAGATGTACGACTTCTGAATCCTACACAAATGCACTTTATAAGCACTTACACGAGTGCATGGATCGTGCTATCCCTAACAGAACCAAGATGCTATCCTCCAAAAAAGGAAGCCAATCTGGTGGTCTTCTACCATAAGCAAACTCTACAACAGAAGAAAGAAACTGTTGCAAAAAAAAGAGTAAAATCCCATGATTGGAGGAACTCCCTGGTCAGCCTCAGTAAGAAGGTGAGATCCCTCATAAAATCCTCCAAAGCTAGAACCTCACTCTCCAAAGCCAAGAACACAGCATCCTTGGGACCTGACAACATCCCAGACTGCCTTCTACATGAACTCCAGAATAAACTGGCACTCCACCTAAGTACCATGTTCGGTCATAGCCTCACTTCAGGCTTTTTGCCCATTTAATGGTGCACCACAACGGTTATCCCACTCCACAAAAGGGGAGCCATGACAGACCCTGGGAGATACTGCTCCATTAGCCTGATGAGCCTGGTCTGCAAGGCCATGGAACGTATCATCATGGAACTCATAAACAAAGACATTGAAGATCTCCAAATTCTGGACCCCACATAGTTCGGGTTTTTAAAAGGCAGATCATGCCTCCTAAACCTGATAGACTTCTTTGAAGCAGTCACCAAAGCCTTAGATGAGGGTAAGGTGGTTCACACAGTCTATCTAGATCTCGCCAAGGAATTCAACACCATCCCCCACTCTGGAATTATAGATAAACTCACTAAACTAAGTATAAATCCCTATGTCACAAGATGGGTTGCCAACTGGCTTACTGACAGAACCCACACTGTGAAAGTAGCAGACTTCAAATCAGACTTCAGACCAGTGACAAGTGGAGTACCACATGGTTCAGTCCTGGGTCCTCTCCTGTTTGGTATCTACTTCTCTGAAGTACAGGCTAACACAGAAGGTCTTTGGCTAACTAAGTTCACAGATGACTGCAAACTAGGAACTATAATTGAAACTCCTAACGATGTGGACAGCCTACAAAAGGGCCTCACTGAGACAGATGCCTGGTGTTAAAGCCATGGCTTCAAGCTCAATGCCAAAAAGTGCATTGTCATCCCCTTTGGTAAAAACTATGTACCCATGAACTACCACATAGGTGGTAGTCTACTTAACACCGAAAGCAGGATAAGATACCTTGGGACACAGGTGGACAGCAATCTGTCCTTTGATAATCACATCACCACAGTGGTCCAGAAATCCTTCTATGTGGCGCACTTCATCACAAAAGGTTTCTCATCCAGAAAAAAAGAGGCCATTGTTCCCCTCTACTCATCACTCATTAGACTCATTATAGAGTACAGCACCCCTTTTGGTATGTATCTCACAAGACATCTACAACAAATGGAAAGGCCGCAGAAGTACCTCACAAAGAGGATTACTGGCCTCAAACAGATGCCCTACGCAGACCATCTAAAAAAACTCCAGCTTTACTCCATCGCATATCGCCTACTCAGAGGTGAACTCTGCCTAACATACAAAGCTATGTCAAACCCAGAGCTGGTAGACATGGTCCACTTAAAGAAATCCCAATCCCTCCAAGCTACATGCTCTAGGGACCTAAGCCTTGTCACCAGAATAAACAGAACATGCTGGAGGGATAGATTCCTGTCCCAGAGACTTCCCATACTCTGGAGCAGACTACCTACCTATGTCAAACAGAGCTCCTCATTAGCACTCTTCATGAAAAATATTGATGGTTGGATGGGAAATAGGAAATTCACCCCAGGGATCACTTCTGTGGCTCTGCTTGACAGGGGCACAGGAAAATAATTTTCTTGGGTGGCGAAAGCCAGGGTACCTTTTTGGCTAGGCTTGTATAGGCACTCGGGCCATTAGCCTAGTACCTACATATGAACCTATGAAAGCCAAAAATAATGGTGGGTCAGAGCCCAAAATCAGGGACAGGTTTCAGACATTGCACTTATAAATTTAGAAAGTTACAGATTTTGTTTTTTGCTTTGGAGAGGGCGGCTCTTACCTGAGCATCTGAGATGTCAGGGGGGCAGCACTCTGCTGGGATAGATATTTGCCCTTTTGGTGGGGAGTGGGGGTTTGCTGAACCTGTCAGCTAGGATGTTGGCAATGTCTGTGGGTTCGGTGTATTTTTTGTCATTTTGGACTAATTCTGAGCATATCTGGGAATTACCACCCAGGTTCCTAACATAACTAAAGAAAGCCTTGTGATTATCCTTAGTGTCCTGTGCAATTTTTCTCTCGAAGCTGGCCTTGGACAATTTTATGTGTGCCCATAGTTTTTTGCTAATACTGATCAGTGATGCCTTCCCTTTTTGGGATTTTGCTCTATCATTTAGTAGCTTCCTCTTTCTATTGTATAGTTTGTTTATGGCTGGGGTCCACCAGACAGGACGTCTGCCTTTGGAGGATTGGGTCTTGGTTTTATTTGGGATCGCATGATCCATGCATTCCTGAAGGTGTTCATAGAATGTGTTTATAAAGGATTCTGAGGTCTGGGCCGTATTTTCCACAGGCCCGGGGGCTTTGAAGGATTCCACCTCAGTTTTGAGGAGTGTGAAATTTGCTTTAGAGAAGTTTTTCACTGTGGTTTTCTGGGCAGGGGGTGGGGTCGGGATGTGAATATCCAGTGAGATTAGTTTATGGTCTGATCTTACCAGTGAGGGATACACTTCTGGTCTGGAGCATAGAGTCCCCATGTTGGTGATGATCAGATCCAGTATGTTTTCCCCTCTTGTGGGAGTGGTAACAAGTTGTTCCATAGCATTTGAGTTTATAAATTCTAGGAACCTTTGGGCTAGGGTGTTGGAGCTAGAGTAATGCTCCCAGTCTATGTTTGGGTAGTTGAAGTCACCCAATATAATGGTGTTTGGAGAGACCTTCATATTTTCCAGTGTTCTCAGGAAGGCCGAGTGGGGTTCCTGGGTTTGGGAGGGTGGTCTGTAGCAGGCTATAAACTGGAAGGCAGTTTTATCCACTGTTAGTTGCACATGGATAGTCTCTGATGCTTCGTGCTTTGCCACCAACCTGGAGGTGTGGGTATCTTTGATGAATATTGATACACCCCCTCTTTTTGTGGTTTGGTCCAAGTTTTGGGGCCAAAAAGCATGATATGAGGTATAACCTGGTAGTGCTGGGGTGCTCTCGGAAGCCTTGAACCAGGTTTCTGTTACTGCACAGATATCAATGTTCTCCATGCTAAGAGAGTTTTGAGTGCGTGCATCTTGAGGTTTAGACTTCTGGCGTTGAGTAGCATTACTCTTAGTTTCTTATCCCTTGTGATACCTATGGAGGTGGGTTTGTCTTTTGAGCCTTGCCTAAAAAAGGCACTATGGGGTAACAAGAGCCTTTGCCAATATCCAAAAGCCCAGGGTGACAGGTGCAAGCCGTCCCTAGCAAAGCATCGTGGCTTGTCGAGCATATCATCCCAAGCAGACAGGCATTGGATCCCCTTTGAATGACACCAGTACTTAAGCCAATTGTTGAAATTGATCATCTTGTCTTCATATTGTGGCATCATTCTTGGTGAGGGTAAGATGCTACTCAAGTTCAGGGTCATACCGGCCTGGGCTACATGCTCAGAGAGCTCCTTTATGTCTCTTTTCATGTAGTCCAGGGAGGTGCCTCAGGTCATTCACACCAGCATGGACAATGACTAAGTCATATTTGTACTTGCCTTGGAGTGACCTGAGTGCTTGTGTTATGTGGCGGATCCTAGCACCCAACAGGCTGCTCACCGTGACCTTCTTCTTGTTCAGCCTGGTGAGCGGGACGTCAGTGTGCCTGACGATAGAGTCACCTATTACAAGTGTATCAGGTGTGTTGTTTAGTCTTAAGGGCTGTGACTGTTTGGCACACTGGCTTTGTGAGATATGTGTTGCATGTGTTTTGTTTTGGGGTAGCGGTTGCTTGGGTGTCTGCTTTGGAGGTCTCTGCTGCTTTGGCAGATCTTTATTTAGAGCCTCCGAGTATGTTTTTGTGTGATTATGTGTTTGGTTTGCTGTCGTGGTAGGTCTATGTGAGACTGGAATTGTAGTGAGTGTGGTTTCCTTCTCCTCCTGACTGGTTATGCCAGTACTGAGTTGAGAGAGCTTAGCCTCCAGTTTGACTATCTGGTTGCATCTCTCACATGTGTTTGAATTTGTTGGGAGGAGGAGAGGGTTGTCTGTGTACATGAGGAAGTTGTAACATTGCTTCAAGATTCCCAGATTCACCAGCTGGACCAGAGAGGAGATTGACAACTGACCTTTGGACATGCTAGAATAATATTGGGAATTCCTTAATAATTGAAAACCAGGGCCAGTGGGGAGTGAGGGTGTAGTGCTTTTAATTTTTAGTGCTGACTTATATAATTGCTTTAGTGAGCAAGTGCCAGGTAACTTAAGTGCAATGTGTTACAGGTAACTTAAATGCAAAAATGACAAACAGTAACTTTCTTTCAAGTGAAACAAGGAAATAAGTACAGTAAGCAATGCAGATATCACTAGTGATCCACAGAAGCTGAGAAGCCAGTATTAGGTGGAATTAGCGTTCCAGGGAAATAACAAGCAAACAAACAACAAGCATATAAACAAAGCTAGATTCAGCAGGCCTGGATCTAGTCTATGCTACAGCAAACAAGGTGTACAAATTTCAGTAAGATACAGTTCAAATATTCAGGCACTATAAACCTTTAACCAGAAATTCCCAGCTCAGAATGGCAGAGCCCAGCCTCTTCTCCCACAAGAGTGCAGACCACAAACCTTCTTAATGTAAAATAACTGACCTGAAGCCCAAGTGCTTAAACCAGAACTAATACACTTTAAGAATAACAGACACTGGGCTCTCAATCAGCAATTCCCAACTTAGAAGGATGAAAGCTACCTGTCCTGCCACCACAGTGCATGCCACAAACCTTCCTAATGTAAAACAACTGGTCTGAAGCCCAAGTGCTTAATCCAAAAGTCTTAGAATGATAGCTACACTTTAATCAAGTTACTACCAAGCAATAATAAATACAATTGAATACTTTAGAGAATGCCTGGATTAGTGCTCAAGTTACACAAACAAAGCTAGATCCAGCAGGCCCAAATCCAGTCTATGCCACAGCAAACAAGGTGCACCAACTTCAGTAAGAAGCAGTTCAGATATGCATGCACTATAAGCCTTCAACCAGAAATTCCCAGCTCAGAAGGGCAGAGTCCAGCCTCTCCTCCCACAAGAGTGCAGACCACGAACCCTCTTAATGTAAAATAACTGGCCTGAAAGCCCAAGTGCTTAAACCAGAATTAATACACTTTTAGAATAACAGACACTGAGCACTCAATCAGCAGTTCCCAACCTAGAAGGATGTAAGCTACCTGTTCTGCCACTACAGTGCAGACCACACACCCTCTCAGTGCAAAACAACTGGTCCGAAGCCCAAGTGTTTAAACCAAAAGGCTTAGAATGGGTTACACCAAGCAGTAATAAATACAATTCAGTACTTTTAAGATGATGCAAAAGTAGAACAAGTAGGTAGAAACACAAGTACAGTAAAAGCAGATGAATTTTTTTTTTTTTTCTGAACAAGTGCTGAGATCAAAGAAACAGATTTGAGTGTTGAAACTAGAAAACTGGCTAGTTATAAGAAAAAAAAACTAAGCTAGAAGGCTTCCCTCCAACACAGAAGGGCTTGGAGGCTCAGAAGCCTACAAATAGTCTATACCACTTAACAGAAAAGGCAGGAAACAAGCTTAATTTTTTTTTTTTTTTTTGTGCTACCATGAACTTTCTGAAAGATATGAAGTCTGAATATCAAATGTCTATTATTTAGTGACTCACTAATATATCAGAAAACAATACATATTATAAAGGACAGAATAAAAATATGAGGTGCATATTTATACATTCTGCAAAATTCTACACAGTGGAGAGGAATGCCAGGGAGTGCTAAGTGACATTTTTAGATGTAGATAGCCTGCAAGACGAGGATGAATAAATATTTGCTAAGCAGCGCATAGTCCTTAACCTCAGAGGTAAAGTTCCAAGCTTAAAAGTGGTATTCTAGTTAGTCTTCTAACTTAATGCTGGGAAGGTAATGAAATGTAAATACAGTTTTTTTCATCATATTGATCACTGCTGCAGTAGCCTAAGCTATATTGGTTATATAGCAACTTGCTAGATACCAAAGCTTCAGGGCACCTTCCATGCATCCAGACTGTCAGATAGGTTTTAGCAGCAAGCCCTACAGAGCTTTCCTAACACTGAAGAGTGGACTCCTCTGAGGCTTTGAGGATTAACGGTCTGCTTGTGCTGTTCCTTTGCTGGGCATATAAGTTTGCTTTGGGGAAAATACTTTCACTTTATAGAATCTGTTGCTTTATTTTACTTTCCTGTTTGAGAATATTTTTAAGCTAGGAGTGTATGTTTTAACACACTGTCACAAGACTTAACGGCACTTTTACATGGAACAAGTAATTTTTCCTGTCAGTGTATAGGTTGTTTAGAGTAAATGAAACCATTTGCAGTGAATAAATTATGTTTAAAATAATTTTGGGGGCTGGCAAAGTGCTATAAAGTGTTTTTTTGTGGAAAAGTGACTTTTAAAGACTTCAGATTTTTATTGGCTTTTGCTCCTTGTGTTCCCCAGGAAAAAGATAAGATTTATATACTTACATCAGTTTGTCATGTAAATAGAATGATGCTGAAAAAATATACATCACTAACATAACAAAATATCTACATTAAAGAATCACAAATGTGTAAACCCAGTTCAGAAAATGTAAAAATTCCTTCACTTAGGTTCATGGGTAGGTACTAGGCTATCTGCCCGAGGGCATTTATAAGCCTAGCCAGAGTGTGTCAGCTTTCAC
The DNA here is from genome assembly GCF_019279795.1 of Protopterus annectens. Lineage (NCBI taxonomy): Eukaryota > Metazoa > Chordata > Ceratodontiformes > Protopteridae > Protopterus > Protopterus annectens. The sequence goes on from NC_056726.1 coordinate 1,119,603,881, forward strand.
CACCCCATTGATTAATTAACTGAGCCTCTGTCAAGAAGAGCCAATGAAGTGATCCCAGGGGTGTATTTTCTGTTACCCATCCACTCGTCAAGGTTTCTCTTGAAGAGTGTTAGTGAGGGGCTCTGCCTAATGTTATTTGGAATTTTGTTCCAAAGCATGGGGAGTCTCTGTGACAAGAATCTATCCCTCCAGCATGTTCTATTTATTGTTGTGGTGAGGTTTAGCTCACTAGAGTGAGTGGCTCGCAGTGACTTGGATTTCTTTAGGTGGAGCATGTCCATTAAGTCTGAGTTGGACTTGGCATTGTAAGTCAAGCAGAGATCACCTCTGAGTAAGTGATATGCCACTGAGTACAGCCGGAGTTTTTCCAGTCAGATTGCATAGGACATATGTTTGAGGCCAGTAATCCTCTTGGTGAGGTACTTTTGTGGTCTTTCCAACTGTTGGAAGTGTCTTGTGAGGTACATCCCAAATGGGGCATTGTACTCTATGATGGGTCTGATGAGTGACGAGTAGAAGGGCACTATAACCTCTTTATTTCTAGATGTGAACCCTTTAGTAATTAGATGAGCTACATAGAAGGATTTCCTAACTACTTTGGCAATATGATTGTCAAAAGAGAGATTACTATCTACCTGGGTTCCTCAGATCTCTTATTACCTCATCTGTATTATCGAGGCTGCCACCTATATGGTAATTCATGGGTGTTTTGTTTCTCCCAAACAGGATGACTATGCATTTTTTGACATTTAGCTTGAGATCATGACTTTGACACCAGGTGTCCTTCTCAGTAAAGCCCTTTTGGAGAATGTCTGTGTCAGCCGGAGAGTCAATTATGGCTCTCAGTTTGCAGTCATCGGCGAACTTGGTTAGCCATAGTCCTCCTGTGTTTGCCTGTACTTCTGAGAAGTATATGCCGAACAGTAGGGGTCCCAGGACTGAGCCTTGTGGGACACCACTTGTGACTGGTTTAGAGTCAGACCTGGAGCCTGCTATTCTTACCGTGTGAGTTCTGTCTGTAAGCCAGTTGGCAACCCATCTCATGACATAGAGATTAATGCTCAGGCTGGTGAGTTTTTCTATAATTCCCGAGTGGGGAATGGTGTCAAAAGCCTTGGCGAGGTCAAGGTAGGCTGTGTGAACCACCTTCCCCTCATCTATGGCCTTGGTGACTGTCTTGAAGAAGTCAACCAGGTTAAGTAGGCATGATCTGCCCTTAACAAAGCCGAACTGGGTCGGGTCAAGTGTTTGGAGGTTCCCAATGTCTTTGTTAATGAGTTCCATGATGATGCACTCCATAGCCTTGCAAACCAGGCTAGTCAGGCTTATGGGGCAATAGTTACCAGGGTCAGTTGTGGCCCCTCCTTTGTGGAGTGGAATAACCGTTGCTGAGGTTGAATAGTGTGTTTAGGTGGGGAGTTAGTTCATTTTGTAGTTTGTGCAAGACGCAGTCTGGGACACCATCTGACCCCATTGACGCTGTGCTTTTGGCTTTTGAAAGGGCTGTTTTCACCTGTGCGTCTGTGATTTCCGGGACACTACACTTTTCCGGTATTGTTGTGGGCCCTTTTGGGGGTGAGAGGGTGGTGAAGTTTGAGCTGAATCTATCTGCCAGGATGTTGGCAATATCAGTAGATTCAGTATATTGTGTGCTATTTTGCACTAGCTCAGTGCATATCTGTTAGTTTCCACTTAGACTGTTGACATAGCTAAAGAAGGCTTTGTGGTTATCTTTCAAATCCTTGGCTATTTTTCTTTCAAAGTTAGCCTTGGATGATTTTATGAGGGACTTTAGTTTCTTACTGATACTGATCAGGGATGTCCTTCCTTCTTGGGAATTGCTTTTTGTCGGAACTGGTTTCCTCCTTCTATTCTATAGCCTATTTATGGCAAGGGTCCACCAGACTGGTTTCCTTCCCTGAGGGGAGTGAGTCTTGGTTTTGCTAGGGATGGCATGATCCATGCATCCTTGTAGGTGCTCATAGAGTGAATTTGTAAAGGTTCCTGCATCTTGGACACTGTTATCCTTTAGCGTGGGGGCTGTGAAACTTACCACCTTTGTCTTAAGTAAAGTGAAGTTTGCTTTAGAAAAGGTTTTCACTGTGGTTTCCTTGGTTGGGGGTGGTGGTGTGGTGTGGACATCCAGAGTGATTAGTTTATGGTCTGATATAACCAGTGATGGGTTGACCTCTGGTGCGGAACACCTGTCGCCCATGTTTGTGATGACCAGGTCCAATATGTTTTCATCTCTGGTAGGGGAGTTTACCAGCTGATCCAGGGCATTTGAGTTGATAAATTCCAGGAAGTGCTGGACCTGGGAGTTTGTACTTGAGTAGTTTCCCAGTTAACGGTAGTGTAATTGAAATTGCCCAATATCAGGGTGTTCGGTAAAACCTTCATGTTTTCCATTGTCTCCAGAAAGGTGGAGTGGTGGTCCTGGATCATGGAGGGTGATCTGTAGCAAGCCACAATTTGCATTGCAGATTTGCTCGATGTTAGTTGCACATGGATGATCTCAGAGGTATCATGCTGCGCCACTATCCTGGAGGTGTAGGTATCCTTGATGAATATGGATACACCCTCTTCTTTTGTGTTTCGGTCCATGTTCTGTGGCCAAAATGTGTGGTATGAGCTGCAGCCCAGTAGTGCAGGGATGCTCTGTGGAGCCTTGAAAAAGGTTTCAGTTACTGCACAGATGTTGATGTTCTCCATACTGAGGAGTGCTTCCAGCACGTGTATTTTGAGATTTAAACTCCTGGCGTTGAGTAGCATAACCCTCATTTTTTTATTTGTGCTGTTTACGGAGGTGGGTTTGACTTTTGAGCCTTGCCTAAAAAAGGCAGTATGGGGCAGCAAGAGCCTTGTCCAGTATTAAAAATTCTAGGGGTGACAGGTGCAAGCCATCTCTTGCGAAGCAACGAGGCTTGTCGAGCATGTCGTCCCAGGCTGACAGACACTGGATCCCCTTTGAATGACACCAGAAGCTTAACCAATTGTTGAAATTGATCATTTTTTCTTTATACTGTGGTATAATTCGTGGTGAGGACAGGATGCTGCTCAGGGTCAGGGTCATACCTGCCTGGGCTACATGATCAGAGAGCTCTTCCATGTGTCTTTTCATGTAGTCCAGGGAGGTACGTCTCAGGTCATTCACACCAACATGAACAATGACAGATTCATATTTGTACTTTTTCTGGAGTGACCTGAGTGCTTGTGTTATGTGGTGGATTCTGGCTCCCGACCGGTAACCTTCTCCTTGTTCAGCCTAGTGAGTGGGACATCAGTGTGCCTGACTATAGAGTTGCCTATTACTAGTGTGTTAGGTATGTTATTTTGCCTTAAGGGCTGTGATTGTGTGGCACACTGATTTTGTGTTTTATGTGTTGTCTGGTTTGTGATGGGAGGTGCGGTTTTTTTGGGTGTCTGCTTTGGAGGTCTCTAATGCTTTTGCAGGTTTTTATTTAGAGCCTCCATGTATGATTTTGTGTATTTATGTGTATTTTTTGCCAGTGCTGGTTTAGTATGTCTATGGGAGGCTGGAGGTATAGTGCAAGTGTTAACCTTCTCCTCATGACTGCATGTTCCAGTCTTGGGTGGATAGAGCTTAGCCTCCAATTTAGATATATAATTGCATCTCCCGCATATGTTAATGTTTTGTGTAGGAGGAGAGGGTTGTCTGTGTACACGAGGCAGTTGTAACATTGCCTCAGGATACCCAGGTTCACCAGCTGGACTGGAGAGTATACCTGAAATTGCCCTTTGGTCATGCCTGAATAGTAGGGTGAGCTGCTTAGTCGCTTGGTTGGTGAGGGGTGAATAATGAGCTTTGCCCTGCTGGGTAATCAAGTGTCAGGGTATATTATTGCTTGTTATTAGGTATGAGCAAGTACTGGACTGAAGGATGCTTTTTAAGTACTTAGGTTGAGAGTTAGACTACTTTCAAGGGAAAAACTGAAGAGGAGACTAATTTAGCCCTAACTAACCGGCGCTGCCCAGATGTGCAAAACCGTGCATTTGATATTTTCTGAATTTTTCGAACTGGGATGATATGCATGTAGTTAACTCTTTTTATTTATTTTATTTATCATTTGTTTAGTGGAAAGTCTGACTGGGACAGAGCCCATTTTCAGCAGAGAAATGCTCCAGACACGTGTCTTTGGAATAAAGCAAAACAAAGCCAACATCAACCACTTTAGTATTCCTCCTGAGTTTGTTTCTCATCTAATGCTTGATTTAAAAAAAAAGTACTTTACAACTGTTGTGAATAACTGAAAACATACCAATCACTGAATTTATAAGCTTGTCACATAAATCCACACAAAAGTCTCAGTTTTCAATAAAAGTTCTATATGTATTACACTGTAACTGTCTGACTATGTTACAGATATATTATGACAGCTGTGTGCATGTTGTTGTACTTGTTTAAAAATCTATATTCTGTCTGACAATGAAACCATTATACTGCAAGTAAAATGTGTTATTTTTTTATACTTTCTTGCATTCAAAAGCTTCTCATGAAATGGTTCTGAAGGATCAGTTTTGTATCCTAACCATCAAATACAAACAAACACATTAAATAAATAAATAAAATAAGTAAGTAAATACATAAATACATACATACATACATAAATAATGTGCTATTAATTAATGCATTTATTTATTTATTTATTTATTTGTCATTTGTTAACTGAGTTAGTCCAGTTGACCCTTAGGCCCATTTTCAGCAGAGACCCAAGGAGAAAAGCTCCAATACTTGTCAAAAAAGAAATTTACATAAAATTCAAAACTATCTTCAGGAAAGATAACAATTAACATAAACAGAAAACATGAAAAACTACAATACATATAAAAAACTTACATGCATTCATAACTGTACTTAGAAAAGATTAACAATTTCAATAAAAAATGTTCATAGCAGTTCATATTTACTTTTCTGCTGTTTCCAGAAGTAACTTAAATTCTCAGCAACATGGTGTTGCGGTTGCTGTGTAGCTTCATCATTTTTAGCATGAACAGAAGATGCCCCTAGTAGTTCTCATTCATTTAAAAAATAGTTGAATACCAGTTTGTGCTGAGAATGAGCTTATCTACATTTATTGTAGATTACATGGATTTAAAATCTACTTTTGCTAATTCTTTTTATATATATATATATATATATATAGGTCTACATCACATAACCGAACATTCAAATGTTCGAAATTCATATGGCCGAGACCATATGATCGAACATTTGAATGTTCAAAAATGTGAACTAGATCCGTAAAAATAAAACAGCACACATTAAACTTTGTATAGCAGGGGGGCTTTGCTCCCCTGCACCCCCACACTCCCCCCTACTTAAATATACCAACTCTGAGGTCGCACTACAGTGAGGACAAGGGAAATCTCCCGGTCCATGATGTATGCGATTTCCCATTCAGAATGTCGGTATTTCAAAACTTCGAACATATGGTCTGCAACGTAGCTACAGACGTAGCCCCCCACATATTATAAATGTTTTAAACTATACAGATGGATACTTACAAGTGTAATAAATAACTGTTTTGCAGAAAACAATATACAACCAAAGTATGTGGGGGGCTTCACCCTCCACACCCCCCTTACTTTATATTCTATCTCCCGGATCGCACTGCAGTGGGGAACAGGCCATATACAACTTTCGATGAAATGAGTTTCAGTGAAATGAGTTGTCAGTGAAATTAACTTTCAGTGAATTGGTCTTCCTGATTTGCTTGTCAGTGAAATGAGCAGTCAATGAAATGAATGTAACCCATATATATATATATATATATATATATATATATATATATATATATATATATATATATATATATATATATATATATATATATATATATAGAGAGAGAGAGAGATATATATATATATTGATAGATAGATATATAGATAGGTATATAGATAGATATATATTTAACCAAGATAAAGAAATGATCACAAATCATCAACTGTAGGCCTGTCCCTGGTTACATTAATAGTAAAAGAAAATTGTATATTGACATTGTGTTACCATATAAAATACATGACTATAGCAAGCTGTGGATATCCCTAGAGGTTAGTATATTTGTTAATTTTCAAACAGGTGTTTTAAAAGCAAAATAAATGTACATATTTGAATAAGAAGAAGCAAGAAAAAGGAAGGAAAAAGAAAAAAATATGAAAAGTTCAATAATATTTTACATATAAAAACATCTGAAAATCATGAGGGATTGAATACAAAATAACTCTCACATCTGTTTCTAAAGAATGTGGTAGTAAAATATCAAATGCAAAATTACTCTCTTCAGAACAGATACACAAACATTTGCTGACTTACCTGAGCCTCTTTACTTCACGTAAGATGATTTTTGGTGACAATGTGCACTAAAGGGAAGTAAGAGGTATATAAGCACTGATACTGTCAAATAAATTTTACAAGGAGCAGGAAGAACAGCTGCCCGCTCCTTATTTGTATATATTTACAATGGTTAATGTTTTCACAGATTACATTTATAACTGCAATTTCTCACTGCTATAAATGGATAATCATGCTTTTAATACATAGTGTACCACTGCACCCAACTACATTAATAACTGGCCTTAATAATTGCTTACTTATCTGGTTCATATTTTATTTAGGACTGCAGTACTGTTCAGACTTGTCTACAAAATCACTAACTCATATTAATTTGCAGTGGGGTCCACCAAGCTCCATTTTTTTAAGCATTCATGGTATCATATAAATCAACTCAAAGCATAAAGAAGCAAACAGGCTGTAGCCTGTGAAAGATGTAAATTTGTGGGGTATATTCTAGAAATTCATGGAGTTTATTCTAAATGAAATATGCAGTAACTGGTTTTGAAAATGGAATGTTCACTCTTTTATAGCCAAAAAGACATTAGGGACTAAAATGGAGTAATTGTAGAAAATCTACAGTCGCTCTGACACTTTTACCTCCTCAGCATTTCATGATTTTGGCTCATGATTTGTGATATGATTAGCAGAGTCATCAGTTTATATATGCATTTGTTATTTATATCATTTTTTGACTGAATTAGTTCTACTAGGCATGCAGCTTAGTTTCAAGAGAAACACAAAGTGATATTTACACAGAGAGGAGACATTTGATCATGTCATCAGATAGATTCCTTTTTTCAGTCAGTTTGGTATGATTTTTAACATCCATTTAAGCTACCACCAACTCTGGAATATAGGAAATTGGTTTAAAATCTTATTTAATGAATGGCACCTCAGGGGTACAGCACCCTTATTGCTATGCTATATTGACAGTAAGAGAAAAGAAATCCAAACACCAGATTTGGGAATAGAACACACAGCTTTTAGATCTTTCAAACATCAAGGATAAAAGGCTATCAGCAATGTCACCAACACACTGATAGAATTGTGATAGAGCTAACAAGGTACTGTTCTACTAAACAGCTTCTGTGGTCATTACAGTAGGTAATTTGCTGCAGGGGTGTGGCCCTTGCTTTTTTAGGGAGCTTCTAACATCATTTACTAGACTCCAGCAGTCTATAGACATAGAACTGTCAGAAGTATAATCTGGTTTTAGAAGGGGTAGAGACATCACATATAAAATTGCCAATGTCTGCTGGAAAATGGAGACAGCAAGGGATTTCTAAAAGTTATTTATTTCACATTTGTTAACCAGGTTGGTACAACTGAGCATGGGCCCATTTTTAGTGGAGTCCTGAGGAGAACAGTTCCAAGAAAAATAATGACAATTTTACTTTACAGTAATAGATTTCCCAAAAAGTATAGTTACTTCTGCTTTACTGACACCTCTAAAGCCTTTATCTGTGTGGACCATAACAAATGTTGCCATGCATGTAGACAAATGAGGATACCAGCTCACCATATTTACCTCATGAGGAATGTTATACATTATCTTCTAACTCGGGTAGACTTCCTCCTACTAAGGAAAGGGCATTGGGGAAGAATCAACAATTGCAAAGTCATCCCTTTTGAAATAGTTGGCCAACAGTATAAAGTACTGGTTGTCACAATCATCTGCCAGAAAGTGGTCAGCTGAAGACCAGAAAGGTGACTGGAGAGAAAACACACTAGTTCAAGGAATTACTCAGGGCTCTAGTACCTCAGGAAGATGAAACAGGTGGAGTTGAAGAACTGAAGCACCTCAAAACAGCATATGTGAGGATTACAGATTATATATGAGGCAGAAATGTATGGTATGGAAATAAGTTACATGGTGTTGGAATACAAGAAGTTCAGGAAGTCAAAGAGAATAATCTAAAGTTTTGGCACCAGTTTATAGACAATAAGAACATCCAACCAATGAACTTTCTCTTAGCCAGATATAATGTCTGTCAAGATAATTGGCTCTATATTCAATCTTTAAGCCAGTTTATTGAAAATAAGGTGAGAGTGTCAATAAATCTGGAAACTGATATTATACCAAGACTGATACAACTATTCATATGGTATAAGCATTTCACCTGTATATAAAATCAACCCAGCCACTGGGGATGCACAAGCCAGTGCATTTCTTTGTGCCAGTCCAAAGCCTGGATAAATGGGGAGGGTTGCGTCAGGAAGAGCATCCGGCGTAAAAATTCTGCCACAACACTTATGGCGCAAAAATTTCATATTTCCATACTGGATCGGTCGAGGCCCGGGTTAACAACGACCACTATCAGTACTGTTAGCCAACAGGGTGCTAGTGGAAATTGGGCTACTGTTGGCCGAAGGAGAAGAGGAGGGCAAGGCATGCCTGAAGGCAGGAAGAGAGGAGGAAGGTTAGGAATGTAGCAGTGAGGGTAGGAACTTTGAATGTTGGCAGTATGACTGGTATAGGAAGAGAGCTAGCTGATATGATGGAGAGAAGGAAGGTTGATATATTGTGCTTGCAAGAGACCAGATGGAAGGGAAGTAAGGCCAGGTGTTTAGGAAATGGGTTCAAATTGTTCTATCATGGTGTGGATGGCAGGAGAAATGGGGTAGGGGTTATACTAAAGGAACAATATGCCAAGAGTGTTTTAGACATGAAGAGCGTGTCTGACAGAGTGATGTTTATGAAGCTCGAAATTGATGGTGTAATGATGAATGTTGTTAGTGCATATGCTCCACAAGTTGGGTGTGCAATGGATGAGAAAGAGAAATTTTGGAGTGAGTTGGATGAAGTTGTGGTGAGTGTACCCAAGGGTGAGAGACTAGTGATTGGAGCGGACTTTAATGGGCATGTTGGTGAAGTGAACAGAGGGGATGAGGAAGTGATGGGTAGGTATGGTGTTAAGGAGAGGAATGCAGAAGGTCAGATGATTGTGGATTTTGAGAAAAGGATGGACATGGCTGTGGTGAATACGTATTTTAAGAAGAGGGAGGAGCACAGAGTGATGTACAAGAGTTGAGGAAGATGCACACAGATGGATTATATCCTGTGTAGGAGAGCCAGTTTGAAGGAGATTGGAGACTGTAAAGTGGTGGCAGGGGAAAGCTTAGTTAAGCAGCATAGAATTGTGGTCTGTAGGATGACGTTGGTGATCAAGAAGAGGAGGCGGAGTGTGAAAGCAGTGCCAAGGATTAAATGGTGGAAGTTAAAAAAGGGTGATTGTGAAGTGGAGTTTAGGAAGAGTTAAGACAGGCACTGGGAAGCAGTGGAGAGTTACCAAATAGCTGGGTAACTACAGCAGAACTAGTAAGGGAGACTGCTAGAAAGGTGCTTGGTGTGACATCTGAACAGAGGAAGGAGGACAAGGAGACCTGGTGGTGGAATGAGGAAGTACAGGAGGGTATACAGAGGAAGAGGCTGGCGAAGAAGAAGTGGGATTGTCAAAGAGATGATGAAAGTAGACATGAGTATAAGGAGATGAGGAGCATGGCAAAGAGAGAGGTGGCGAAGGCTAAGGATAAGGCATATGGAGAGTTGTATGAAAGGTTGGACACTATAGAGGGTGAAAAGGACCTGTACTGATTGGCTAGACAGAGGGACGGAGCTGGGAAAGATGTGCAGCAAGTAAGGGTGATAAAGGATAGTGAGGGAAAGGTACTCACAAGAGAGGAGAGTGTGTTGAGTAGATGGAAGGAGTATTTTGAGTGGCTGATGAATGAAGAGAATGAGAGAGAGAGAAGGTTGGATGATGTGGGGATAGTGAATCAGGAAATGAAACAGATTAGCCAGGAGGAAGTAAGGACAGCTATGAAGAGGATGAAGAATGGAAAGGCTGTTGGCCCAGATGACATACCAATGGAAGCATGGAGGTGCTTAGGAGAAATGGCAGTGGAACTTTTAACTAGATCATTTAATGAAATTTTGGAAAGTCAGAGGATGCCTGAGGGAGTGGAGAAAAAGTGTTTTGGTACCTATCTTTAAGAATAAGAGTGATGTGCAGAGCTGCAGTAACTACAGAGGGATAAAATTGATCAGTCACAGCTTGAAGTTATGGGAAAGAGTAGTAGAAGCTAGGTTAAGAACGGAGGTGATGATTAGTGATCAGCAATATGGTTTCATGCCAGGAAAGAGCACTACAGATGCAATGTTTGCTCTGAGAGTGTTATTGGAGAAATACAGAGAAGGTCAGAAGGAGTTGCATTGTGTCTTTGTAGACTTGGAGAAAGCATATGACAGGGTGCCTAGAGAAGAGTTGTGGTATTGTATGAGGAAGTCGGGAGTGGCAGAGAAGTATGTAAGAGTGGTACAGGATATGTACGAGGGTAGTGTGACAGTGGCGAGGACTGCAGTGAGAGTGACAGATCCGTTTAAGGTGGAGGTGGGATTACATCAAGGATCAGCTCTGAGTCCTTTCTTATTTGCAGTGGTGATGGACAGGTTGACAGATGAGATCAGACAGGAGACCCCATGGACTATGATGTTTGCAGATGACATTGTGATATGTAGTGTGAGTAGGGAACAGGTGGAGGAGACCCTGGAGAGATGGAGATATGCTCTAGAGAGAAGAGGAATGAAGATCAGCAGGACTAAGACAGAATATATGTATGTGTGAATGAGAGGGAGGGTAGAGGAATGGTGAGGATGCAGGGAGTAGAGTTGGTAAAGGTGGATGAGTTTAAGTACTTGGGATCAACAGTTCAGAGTAATGGTGAGTGTGGAAGAGAGGTGAAGAAGAAAGTACAGGCAGGGTGGAATGGGTGGAGAAGAGTGTCAGGAGTGATTTGTGACAGACAGGTACCAGTAAGAGTGAAAGGGAAGGTCTACAAGAGGGTAGAGAGACCAGCTATGTTATATGGGTTGGTGACAGTGGCATTGTCAAAACGGCAGGAGTCAGAGCTGGATGTGGCAGAGTTAAAGATGTTAAGATTGGCACTCGGTGTGACTAGGATGGATAGGATTAGGAATCAGTATATTAGAGAGTCAGCTCATGTTGGACAGTTTGGAGACAAAGCAAGAGAGATGAGATTGCGTTGGTTTGGACATGTGCTGAGGAGGGATGATGGGTATATTGGGAAAAAGGTGCTAAGGATGGAGCTGCCAGGTAAGAGGAAAAGAGGAAGGCCTAAGATAAGGTTTATGGATGTGATGAGAGAGGACATGCAGGTGGTTGGTGTGCCAGAGCAAAATGCAAAGGACAGGAAGAAATGGAAAGAGATGATCTGCTGTGGCGACCCCTAACGGGAAAAGCCAAAAGATGATGATGATAAAATCCTATTAGAAGACTTGATTACTTTTGACCCAGCTTTTTGGAATTACTCCATAAAGATTAATGTAAACCTTTATCTAATGATAATAAGAAACAGTTATTACATTCAATAAAAAACACTTCATCATCTTTATATTGGAGACTATATACCTGGAGATTTATTCATAGAAGCTTTTACAGTCCACACAGAATTGACCTTATAACCAAGAGTAATGAAAGCAAGTGCTGGAGGTGTGGTGATATTCTTGAAGCCAACTGGGTTCATATGTTCATCGAATGTAAAACTCTCACACGATATTGGAGTAATTTTAGGCATTTCACGAAAGCCCTGTGGTCTGATAACTGTCAAATCATTAGCTTTTTGATATTATTCAATGTTCCTACCCAAGTGTAATTCCTAGACATCAGTTACCTTTTCTTTGGTTAATTCTAGCTATTGCTCGATAAATAATTACATTGAACTGGAAAAATAAGCAAGATCTTATGTTTACTAAGTTTATTTCAATAGCAAAATCTGTATGTTAAAAAGAAATGCAAACTATTTATCAAAGATCATCAAATGTAACACACAAAAGACTAGCTTGGCAAAAACTGGAAATATTGTTAGATAAATATTGATTGCATTTATTGGATAAAACACATGTTTATCATGGATGTTTGTATATAGTGTAAATAGTTATTATGTTTTATATTGTTTATTTCTAATACTTTATGTCCATGTTTATTAACAAAATTTAATAAAAATGTTTTTGGGAAAAAAAAAAAGGAGTGCCAGTAAAAGTGGGAGAGAGAAAGAGCAGGCTAAAATGAGCACAGTATCGCTAAGAAAGAGGTACAAGAGGAGTTCCCATTGCAAAGAACAAGGCATCCGAGGTAGTCTACCGAGTTCTGGAAAGTGATTGGGTAGATCACATAATGAATCTCTATCAGGTTGCATTGGCAAAAACAGAAAGATAAAGAAGATAGTCAGACACAGTTGGTAAGGTATGTTAGCGCAACCTGCTCAACAGTCTGCAGGACATCAAATATAAAGGGGTGGAGTACTTCCAGCAACTTCTGAATGGAAAAAATAAACTCCACAAAAGCTGTACTTTCCCAGACACAGCCTGTGATGAGAGAACAAGAAGGAGCCTACCACAGAAGAAATAAGAACAGCACTAAGGAAAATGAAGTGAGGGAGAGCAGCAAGCTCAGAAAGGTCAGTTCAGATGCAATCAGGTCCTCTTGTACCTCATTAGGCATTAATCCCTACCTCACTCGATAGGTTGCCAACTGGCTTACTGACAGAACCCAGACTGTAAAAATAGCTGACTCAAAGTCCATCTCCAGACAAGTGACAAGCGGAGTACCTCAGGGTTCAGTCCTGGCACCGTTCATGTTTGGCATCTACTTCTCTGAAGTACAAGCCAACACTAAGAGACTCTGGCTAACAAAGTTTGCAGATGACTGCAAACTCAAAGCCATTATTGAATCCCCAAATGATGTGGATATTCTACAAAAGGGCCATACAGAAATAGATGCTTGGTGCTGGAGCCATGGGCTCAAGCTCAATGCCAAGAAATGTATAGTTATCCCCTTGGGGAAAAACCAAGTACCCATGAATTACCACATAAGTGGCAGTACACTAAACACCAAAAGTGTGATAAGGGACTTAGGGACACAGGTGGACAGTGGTCTCACCTTCGATAACCACATAGCCCCAACAGTCAGGAAATCCTTCTATGTGGCACACCTCATCACTAATGGCTTTTCATCCAGAAAAAAGGAGGTCAGAGCAAGAAATCTGGACAAAGCCATACATAGAAGTGGGACAAAGGCCCAAAAATAAGGAGAGTTTTTAAATATTGCTCTTATAAACTTAGAACAACAATAGAATAGTAGTAGGTCTTGCATTAGTATGAATTTTCTGAAGGGTATGAAATCTGAAACTCAAATGTCTGTCATTATTTTCTAACTTCAATCTTTAATGATTTGCAACTAGTTTGCCAGAAAACCACAATTTTATGAAAAAACGGACTAAATATGTGATGCAAAAATATAAAATTGCCACACATTACAGTTGGGAACCTGTCAAAGAAGGGACACTTTTTTAATATTAGCACTGTTAACTTGAGCAACTGACAAAAAATGAAAGAATCTACATGCATTTCTGAAATAAAAGTAATCTATAACTTTGATCATTACAGTTATTTATAATTGTAAACCCTCCACATTTTCTTCCAAAATTGCCATTTTGTGGAGGGATTATTAGGGGGACAGCAACATTTTGAGCCAAAATTGGGGACAGTAGAGAGGTTTGGATATTCCTAATCCTATAAAGCGATTTATTTGCACATATCTCCCAACCTCTTAATGCATGAAATCTGGACAAGGCCAAATATATTGGGGGATCATACAAACAGTGCTAAAAATTCCTCTTGTATGATCTTAGACAGTTGATAGAATAACAAGTCTTGCTTTAGCATGCATTTTTCTGAAGGCTATGAAAGCTGTATCGTTATTTAGTGACGTCATTCCTAAATGATTTGCCAGAAAACCACACATTTTATGAGGAACAAAGCAAAAATAAGAAGCAAAAATGTATTCATTCTGCAAAACTCTGGACAGTTGAGAGGTATAGTTTAGCCGGGGCTGTCTTTGAGTTTGCCGCCCTTCCCCTCTCACAAACTTATGGTCAAATGGAGCCTCTCCCCTGCAGCCATTCCAATGTCCCATTACTTGGCTATTTTGCCCCATTTACCATAAACACTGTAATGTGCATACTGCTTTACTTCTGTGATAATTTGGATTTCATTTGAAAGTTTTATTTTGCATTTTACAGCACAAACACTAACAGACAATCTGCTAAACAAAGCAATGCAGTTTCACAATGAAAATACTTAGTATTAAAACTTCTCTGCCCTTGAAACTCACATTAATTGAAACAGCATTGAAGCACACACTCAAAGAAAATATATTTTGCCAGTGGCAAATAAAGATTAACTCTGGGCCATTTTCAAATCATAGGCCCCTTGCATACAAAACATACATGTGTTCTTTGATACACCTTCCTGATTGTATTAAATAATATTCCTTGTATAATACAGTACAGTTGTTAGAGGGCATTTTAATTTATTGTTTTGAACATTTTTCCAGTAAACAATGAAACAAAATGCATGCCCAATAATGACAAAACTGCCCAATTCAGAACATTTCCATCATAAAAGTCTACTCAAACATTTACAATCTCTGAAGAAGTCAAAGTCATTTAAATAATTCCACATTAAAAAGATCTGTAACTAATGAAGAGGTTGCTGCTAGCAAACAACTTCATATTTCATTGTTTAATCTACAAATAAAGTACCTGTCGCCCTTGAGGAATAAATTGCCTATGTTAAATTAAAAAAAAGATAAGCTAGTAATATTGCAATAGGGGATGGATGGCAAACTGATAACAGGTTCATGATTACTAGGTATCTTCACCAAAAAGGACTGCAGCATCCACCCCCTTTACAACACAGTCCAGTATCAGCAATGCATCTATATACTGTGGGAGTAGAGCCCACAGCCTTCTGCATCAAAAGCAAGTACACTACCTGCTGTGCAATTAAAAATGCAAGCTCTCTGCATAAGTAGCACTAAACTTCTATTCCCTGCAGCTCTCAGCTCCTTGTAAAATCTACTAGACACTCAGCTATATCTCTCAACTTTGCAGCACAAGAAATCTGGAAAAAGCCAAAATGTATTGGGGGGGGGGGCAAAAGCTCAAAAACCAGGGACACATTTTAAAACATTGCTTGTATAATCTTGGAAAATTGCTATAAAAAATACTGTGTTACTACCATACATTTTACTGGCATGTCTTGAACCCAGGACCTCGTGCAAAACAGTCAAAGCAATATACAACTATGCCAAATCAGGTATTTTCTTAAAGAGAGGAAGATTGAAACTTGGCTACTATTTAGTGAAGATAGTTCTCACCATAGCTGTCAACCTCTTAGCACAAAACACCTGAACAAAGCCAAATATGGGGAAATACAGCCCCCAAACATATTCAGTAAATTCAGTTCTCACCATAGCTCTCAACCTTAGCACAAAAAACTAGGACAAAGCCAATAATGGGGGTATACAGTCCCAAAAATAGGGACAAATTTCAAATATTCATCTTATAAACTTAGAAAATTGGTAGAATAAAAGGTTTTGTGTTACCATGTATCTTCTGAAGAATATGAAGTCTGAAATTCAAATGTCTGTCATTTATTATTTAACATTCATTAACCAGGAAAGTCTGACTTGGAACAAAAGGCAATTTTCAGCAGAGGCCCAGGGAGAAACACTCCATACACGTCTTTATAACATGGGAAAACACCAGAGCACCCAGAGAAAACCCATACAAACACAGGGACGACATGCAGACTCCACACAGAAGGCACCCCAGGCAAGAATCAAACCAGAGAACCTCTAGCTGCGAGGCAACAATGCTACCACTGCACCACTACACCATCAACAACCATTTATTGAATTACATCCATTCCAGAAACCGCAGATTTTATGAGGAACAGAAGAAAAATATGAGGCAAAAGTCTGCAGAGTTATCACAAATGGTGGTGGGTAGGGAATTCAGGCTCTTGCTACCTGACTCTAAGGTACAGGGTTCAAGCATGAGGTATTCTCTACCCACCACCAGATATAAACCCAGCTTCAGCTTTCTCCTCTCCTGCGTTTGTGCCAGAATGCACACTTCTGGTTTCTCGGCTCAGAATGCACACGTCCGGTTTCTCGGCTTGTTCCAAGACTGCTGACTCTGCAGTCCGATCCCCTTCAAGTCTATGTGGTTAGTACCGCATAGACTTCTGGAGAATCAGCAGTCTGCTTCCTTCTTCCTGAATCTGGACTGGAAAGGCAGCAGTCTGGATTCACTTTGTATGTAGGATTCCTAGTACTGTACCATTGTGGTTCAAAGCTGGGGGGCTGCAGTCCTGCAGTCCGATATCATGAGCCACCACTGATAACAACCACTCTGATGTTTGCAATGAGTCAGATAACTGAGAAGAAGCTAGAGATGAGGAAGAGTCCAATTGGGCAATCCTATACTTGGAGAAATCATATGGCAAGTTTCCAAGAAAGCTGATTTGGCAGTCCTGCAGAGGTTTGAAGTCCCAGAAACACTGGTAAAATGAATGCAGGCTATGTACAAGGACCCAGTGACTCAAGTACAAACAGTGTTTGGACTTACAGAGGGGTTTCCAGGGGAGTTAGTGTGCACCAGGATTCAGATCTTAACGACTGCTGTTCATACTAGTAATGGACTACATTAGCAAACAGATTGGCAAGGAAAGATCAACAATGTTGCTTATTAATTGTATTTATTTATGTATTGTGTTTACACAGTTAGTCTATCTGAGAACTGAAATGGCCATTTTCAGTGGAGGCCTAAGCTCCAAAATGAGGATACATTTTTGACAATTCAAAACATAAATGATGAACAAACATTATTTACCAAGTATTTCAAAGCAAACAGTATTTACAAAGCATACCAGAGTAAGAAAGTACATGTCTTTTTGATATTTTGAGTAAAATCAAAAATACTATATGACTACACTTGGATAGCATCCGTAGTGAACAGACTTAGGATTATATACTTCAAACTGTAGATGCGGGACACTTGCATAGTTTATTAGTTGCCAGGTGATATTTTAGGATGGATTTCAATTGCTGTAGATTATTTAAAAGTCTGATGTGCTTTGGAAGTGATTTCCATGCTGTTGAGTTGGTGGCAGAGAATAGTGATTCACTGTTCTAAATATGTGATTTATTAAAAAAAAGTTAGTTTAAGTTTTGAGGATCTTAGGGTTCTGTTTAGTGCTCACCATTAGATGAGAATTGACAGCGAGGGTGTTATAAGTGGATGGTAGAACAGTTTGTGTGCTTTGAGTAGCTAGGAGAGGGTAATGTGTTGAGGAAGTTCAAGC
Source organism: Protopterus annectens (assembly GCF_019279795.1). Lineage (NCBI taxonomy): Eukaryota > Metazoa > Chordata > Ceratodontiformes > Protopteridae > Protopterus > Protopterus annectens. The sequence goes on from NC_056726.1 coordinate 1,119,621,466, forward strand.
CAGTTGAGGGCACTGAGTGCCATGCAGTAGTAGGAACTGTTTGAGTGGCTAAAGGTGAATTTGCTAATTTTGGTTTAGGTACTCTGTAATTTGAGTTTGATGGAGGAGTTGGGGTTTGTAAATAATGTTGAGGCATATAGGATGGTAGGAAATAGAAGGGAGGTGGCAGCTATTCTTTTCTATGATCACTTAACAGGTACATCACTCTGTAAAGACATCCTGGTTTGCAGTATGTTTTTGACTACAGTGTCAATGTGCAGATCAAATTTTCACTTGTTATTTGGAAGTTTTTGTTGGTGACATATTCAGTTTTTGTGTTTTGAGGAGATAGTATTAAGGTCACTGATGTTTTGATTTATGTTTTCAGAAAGAAACAGGATGAATATATTTTGTTGGGGTTTAAGAGCAATTGAGAAATTAATTTAGCTAGTTTTCTATACAGGTGGATGCTTCCTGTGTTATGGTATCTAAGTAGAGAAGGCTTGGGGCTGAGCAAAATAGAGCTGATTCATCAGCATATTGCATTTTGATGGTGAGCTTTGATTCCTATTGCATGCTGTTATTGAATATATTGAAAAGTATTGGTCCAGGTATGGAGCCTCTTGTGAGGATTGCAGGACAGGTAGAATGGGAGTCATTAGGCAGCCAATGAATCAGCTTGTTAAGGCAATTGTGAGGTTTGTAAGATTTAGTCTTCTGAGAAGTAATTGATGTGAGATTGTGTCAATGGCTATTACCAAGTCTAGGAAAAGGGTGGAAACAAAACTACCTGAGTTTTTGCTTTGATTAGTTTTGGTGCTGTGGTGTGGACGAAAGCAATACAGGGTAGGAGAAAGTAATTGGTATCAAGTAGAAAAGCTAGAAGTTGCACTCTTATGCAGACAATGTGGCATTACAGGCAGACTCTGACAAAGAACTTCAGCAAAGGATATGGAAATGCAATGCAGAAATGAGGGCAAGTGGGATGAAACTGATATCCACCAATCTGGGAATTATAGACCTGTCAGCCTAACTAGCCTGATCTGCATGGTCAAGGAACGGATATTCATGGACCTCATTAGCAAGGACATAGGAAACCTCCAAACACTCGATCCCACACAGTTTGGCTTCATCAAGAGGAGGTCATGCCTGCTAAATTTGGTTGACTTCTTTGAGACAGTCACCAAAGCTATGGACAAGTGGAAGACCATGCGCACCGCCTTCCTTGACCTGGCCAAAGCCTTTGACACCATTTCCACTCGAGCATAATAGATAAACTCTCTCAACTAGGCATCTATCCATATGTTACCAGATGGGTAGCAAACTTTCTCACTGATAGAACCCACCTAGTCAAAATAGGTGATGCCACCTCAAGCAGTTGACCAGTAACAAGCGGCATACCCCAGGGTTTGGTCTTGGTGCCTCTGTTATTTGGGATATGCTTTTCTGAGGTGCAGGCCAGAACCAGTGGGCTATGGCTGACCAAGTTTGCAGATGACTGCAAGCTGGGTGCTGTCATCAGTTCTCCTAGTGATGTGGCCATCCTCCAAGAGGATCTCACACAGACAAATGACTGGTGCCAGAAACATGGACTCAAGCTGAATACCAAAAAAATGCATCATCATCACCTTTGGGGAGAGTGACATCCCTACAAGTTATCACATTAATAAGAACGTCCTAAGCACTCAATCAGTCGTGAGGGATTGGGCACCCAGGTTGATAGCAACCTGACTTTTGACCACCATGTTGCTTCCGTTGTATGGAAAGCCTTCTACATGGCCAACCTCATAAGTAAGGGTATCTCATCCAGGGACAAGGCGGTCATAACATCCTTGTATTCTTCCCGAATAAGGACATTATTGAGTACAATGCCCCTTTCGGCATGTACCTCGCAAAACACATGCAGCAACAGTAATAAAAAATCAGACTGACGATCGCTTGACTGTGATGAATAAAGACTTGTTGCTTTGGAACACTACCTGGGTTTCATGATTTTTAGAAATTATTGCGACTGAGCTTATCAACAAAGTTTTTAGACCACTAGTTTCTCTTGTTTTTTTAATTTTTGCTCAACATTCGTGGTGGTGAGGTTGGAACTAGAGAGATTCCTGTGCTTGTTTGTGTTTTATTTATTGATACTTACAGTCATTTAATGTTTCCTTAAAAGAAGGTGGAATAATCCAAGACCTTAGTTAAGAAATGGCAGTCTGAAGCATTGCAGGGTCCTGTACTCAAAAATGTTATAAGAGGTCTAATAGGTCACTTAAATGTCAAGTCAGTCAATCCCCCACCCCCACCGGGACACCTGATATTCAGTGGGTGCATTTTCTTTCAGCAAGAGAGCTTACTTTATTTCTTTACTTTTTTGAGCAAAGAAACATCACTCTAAAAATAAATAAATAAGTAGGGAAAGAGCACTCCTACATGTATGATTCTGTAGGTGGCTTTCTAGTTTGTTTGTGCAGAAGACCAGGTGGCCTTGCGTTCCTTAATTGTAATATGGAAGAATTGTATCCTCCTTATATTAGTCTTTCCTTATTTCACACAGGCACAGGGAGAACTATTGATTTTTCTATTAGTGTTTTCCCAACACTTGCTAAAAAATAGTTTTCTGTCTTACTATTTTTACATTATTGCCTCTTGTAGCCTCCCATCTGTCTTTCTGCACTGTGTATTTTGCAAGTGCGTGCATGTACACAATCCTACAGCAAGATACAACTAATCATGCCTGATTTTGTCTGAGGGGGGACTGTAATGTAAAAGTATATAATACGCCAGGGCTTTAAACCTCATCAGCTCTTAAAGAAGGAAAAGAATGCATGATTTTATGCCTAAGGCAGTGGAGTAGCTAGCTTAACTGGTGTTCTGGTCAGTGCCCCAATGGCACCCTTTCAAACTAAGGCTGAGGAATAAAGAAAGAATGAAAGAAAAAGAAAAAAAATTCAGCTGTTTTCACTTTTCTATTTTTTCTTGCTTTTGTGCTCTTCATTTAAATGGTCAAGATTGTGCAGCTGTTTAACTAAATTGAACAAATGCTGACTTGTGATCCTCACTGAACACTAACACTCCCTTTTCATATTGTTGCCAATCGGATTGGCATTTTATATTGTTCTGCTGACAGCATATGCGTGGCGAGCCACCCTCTCTGCCCCACCCTTGTTTTTTTTTTGCCTGAGTTTTTTTTGTTGGTAATATAAAATATGTTTCCTTCAAGGCTTGCTATATTTCTAAACAAAGGTGTCACAAAGTTTTAGCCCTAGGCTCCCCATCGTTAGGTGCTCTGTTATGTTTACGTATGAATTCTTTTTAAGATAAGTTTGAAAATAACATGGTTTGGGCTCAGACAAAGTGACCTGCAACTCCATCACCATCTGATTTTGTGGTGGATAGAGGCCATTTTTCAATTCTCTCACCCTTGCATAAGTTATTTGAATATTCCATACTGCCAGGCATGGTCTCAGAGCTGTTTCTGAAGTTAAGGAGATTGACTAAAATGGCATAAATATTGATGGCTCAATACCTGTCAGCACTACCCGTAGCTGTGATGTTCGACCACAGCCTTCACTACCCATGATTCTGCTATTGGTTGTGCTATTCGTGCTGATTGAACCAACACAAATTCTTCCATGTCCACCAAGGCTGTTGATACTGAAGCAGAGGTATAAGGCTTCATACTGTGTGCCAGTGACAATGAGTCTGACCTTCCACTTGTTAATGCATTTGCCCTTGGTTCCACATATGCGGTCAATGCCAACTTTACTGTCAGTGTTGCAGGTGATCCTGCAATGGAATTAAAGAAGTCTGCTGCCAGTCACATGCCGGTCCAAATCCACTAAGCAGGCCAGCCTATTTCTGATCCTGCAGCCTTCCTGCTTAGAATACAGCATGACCCAAGGAACCTTACACTGTTTGTTTAAGGTACTGGCTCCCAAGCATGCTTCTTCACCTTCAGACTTGCTATGACTGAAGTTTGCAACAAAACACACATGCAAGGGGAAGCACATATGTTCTTCTCTTGAAATGGAGTTTGATAATCGGAAGGATGCTAGTTCTACTTCATATCCCCCAATTACATCAAGTTTGGGAAGGTCATAGAAAAAATGCAATAAGGTGGAGTTTTGTGGACATTGTATCCTCCTATGGCAAACTCAGCAAAAGGCCTTTCAATCCAACCAGCAGTTATCTTGGGTGTTCCTTACATTAGTGGACATGTTAATAGTTGTCACCAATGCAAAATGAGAAATCTCAGGCACTGTGGTTATTGTTTTAAGGAAACCAAACAAAATTATCTATCTACTAATTATTGTAGCTTCTGGTCAAAGACGTTTTTGATATTATTATTGCAGCATCAGCCATTAATAAGACTCCACTTTCTAAAAGCCTGGCATGTCAATCCCATGATAAGGAGTTAAGAGCTACAGGTTTGGAAGGTAAGTTTATGTGTCCTTAACATTCTCTCTGAATGCCAGAAACTACCTGGAAGATTGATGTCCAGTGGCACTTGGTCAATGAAATCTACCAGTCAGTGGAACAATTGCCTAGCAGATCCTTAGAGAAGAAGCTGTAATTTCATTGTATAACTGGGATGTTGATATTGAACATCATCATGAAAATGTTTTCTAAATGTGCTGAAAATTCAGCCTGAGCTGCAGGTCTTGACACAGATATACCCAAAGCATGTCTGGCTCAGACTCAAAAAGCTGTCTGTGGACACTAAGGTGACATTTATGAGTTTACCTTTTCAGGGTCCCTGCCTCTTTATTTGAGTTCCTATCAGAAGACCAAAGACGCATTCTGTTGAATGTGTCTTGGTCGAACTGTAAATGTCGAAAACGCAAAATAACGAAGCGGCTTTTAAGCAAATTCTTTCCCTGGGAAAGAAGTTGCTTGGACACTTCCATCAGTTTGCCATTTTCGGCACTGTAGTGCAATCTTGGAGTTGGTATATTTAAGTAGGGGGGTGTAGAGGACCAATCCTCCCACTTAAAATAGTGTTTAGTGAGTTTTTTTTTTTTTTTTTTTTTTTTGGGAACAGCGATTTTTTTCCCTGGGAAAAAAAATCGCTGTTCTGGTAGTTCTCTCATTTACGTTTTTGCTGTTTTGGGTTTGTTATAACAGCATTCGATCTTTTGATCATTCGCCATTATAACATAGACCCCTTTATTCCTATCACCAAAGCTGACAGGGAAAATATGGAAAAAAGGGAAAAACTCTGTCTATTGTTGGTGCAAAGTTTTATCTTTCTCAATACCCTAGGATACAGAGGAGTCCATTCTAGAGATACAATTAGTGCAGACACTGGCAAAATAAATAGAAGTCCAGAGGAAATGCCAGTTTATTTATTTATTTATTATTCATTTATTGATATTTGATTACCAGTAAAATCCGACTGGGTAGAAGCCCATTTTCAGTGAAGGCCCAGAAAGGCTTCAAATGATACAAAACATTTTAAAACACTAATTTTACAATCTTCAAAAATAAAACAGACATCTGCAGTTTAAGTAACTATAGGAAATTAGACATAACATAAAAACATTGGTTAAGAAGCGATACAAGAAATATGACAATCATTTCAAATTTAGATAAATTGTACATAGTTTGTGGAGAAATTAAAGGTAAGTTAGTCTAATACCAATAGTAATTGCAATATGAAGTGAGGTAGACACGGGCTTATGGTATATTTTGAAAGAAAGTTTCCAGGAAAACATTCAGAAAAGCTATCCCCCCAATGTGAGACATGACCTACAATTGCAAAGTGGACACAGTCTATTTTCAGGTGATCAGCAGCAGAATCCCTGTGTCCCCTACTGGAGGAATTGCTGTAGTTGAAACTGTCAGAGCTGCTGACATTCTCAGAATGCAGTCGGGATAAGAAAATGAACACAGACTGCCTACCTTGGACTGAACTCCACTTCTCTGCCACATGATTTGTCAGTTTAAGCATTTGTCTCAGAAACTTGTGCTTGATGGTAGTGGTAATTCTAATGCTTTTTTTTTGCTAAATACAAGTCTTCATTTTTGGATTTTCTGCTCCTCTCTCATTTGCATACATGTTTTTACTTAAAAGTTAGAGCCATCCTGGCATTATGTATTCTAGTTTATCAGCAGGCAGGGGCCATAAAGAAGCTACAAGATTTGTCTTCATTAAGGGAAACAACAGCTATCACTCCTTCCTAAGTGACAGCTCATGTCATGCTGTGCAACTTTAGATTTTTTTCCTTTCAACCCTGTCTTTCTCCTCCATTACATTGATGCATGCAATCTGACTTCTCAGGCAGTGTGGCATGTATATGCAGGTAACCCATTTGTGGCCTATAAGAGGTTAAGCCCTTAATTTTTCCCTGTCCTACCATGATAGGCATCAGTGCAGTGGTGCAATGGTTAACACTGTTGCCTTACAGCAAGATGTTCCCTGGTTTGATTCTTGGGCAGGGTGCTTTCTGTGCGGAGTCTACGTGCCCTCCCTGTATTTGTGTGGGTTTCCTATGGGTGCTCTGGTTTCCTCCCTCATTCCAAAACCATGAGACTGGAGTGTTTCTCACTGGACCTCTGCTGAAAATGGGCTATGTCCCAGTTGGACTTTCCTGGTAAACAAATAATAAATAAATAAAATGGAGGTGTCTCTCTGACGTCCAACCTGCATCACAGCTGAAGACAACTAACCTACATACTCCCCTATCAGAGTAGGCATACCCATCCTAACCTGCCCTGCCTTTGCCATCAAGTCACAGAGACACTGTGTGAATCTGGGATACCTGCGCTATAGTGAAGGTGTTGACAATCTATCTGTGTGACCAACAGTGGCATACATGATAATCATACATTGGACATTTTGACTGCAGAAGTCTCAGATATCAGACCCACTCTCACAAAAAGTCAAAATCTCCTGATTCTGCAAGTCATATTTAATGTGCTGGGTACATTTACCTAACCTGATGTGAGGCAATCCTTTTTGAGGTCCAGCTCCACTGGTAGAACTTAGCAGAGATGCTGCCAAAACCCTATAAAGGGAGAGAGAAAGAGAGGAAGGTGTGTGTGTGTGTGTGTGTGTGTGTGTGTGTGTGTGTGTGTGTGTGTGTGTGTGTGTGTGTGTGTGTGTGTGAGAGAGAGAGAGAGAGAGAGATGCCATTGACGAATGCAGACTGAACAGTGTGGACAGAGATTCCAGTCTTCATATTCTTATTGTGAAGATGTGAATATTCCTACTTACTTGTATGCAGTGTTTTGACAATCACACAGTCTAAGAATAGGACAGTGGTATGGTACATTAATGAGCAAAGGAAGGCACTCCTGTCCACACTATGCAGAATTGGTGAGGATTTAGGAGTGGGTTATACCGTCCAGCCATATTTTAGTAGCTAGTCATATTCCAGGAAAGCCAGCTGGCTTTGGGACAAGCTGTGCCAGTTATCTGATGAAGCTGCAGATGTTTTTTTTAACTCCTTGATTGTATAGAAGCTTTATTTTCAGTGCGGCAAGCCTTGCCATTACCTTGTTTCCTCCCCAACCATCACTAACTACAGCAGCTTCTGTTCTGTCCAGCAGGGAATGTCATAACCATATCTCTCAAGTGTACATTATTATGAGGAATACTTCTCATTTTCAGTCTTAAAATGTCTATGCTACCTGCTTTTCCACACTGAAAGAGTCTGCCACACATGCAATGTTAAGATTTTTTTAATTAATACACATGGCAAATACAACTGAATCATATTAAATCATCAACATAAATATATTTAAATATTTATATATAAAGTAACACATTTAGCACATTTTAACCATGATGTTGGCTTCCTATTTGAAGGTGTTAGCATTAGCTGCTCCACATTTTTCCCATTTGTTCCACATTATGAACAACAGCATTTCATGTCTCATCCTCCATTTGCCCAGTGTGTGACTATAAGGATGTCTGTTATGCAGAAGGTGCTGTAGACTGAGTCTAACAAGGTCCCTGTAATTCCAAGTTCTATTTCAGTCAACAAGTATATTTATGTCTCACATGGTAGCAAGACTTGTCCATCTCCATTTTTTCAGGACACTTCTATCACAACCCTCGTGAACACTCTACCAAGACATTCATTCCCTGTGTGGTCTCTACATATTTGCTGTCTGTCTTCCCTGGGAAAGAGACATTATTTTTGGCTTGGCCATGAAACAGATTGCTGCTTCCATGATCAGTCTTTCATCCAGCCACAAAAAGAAAAAAGTTAAGTTAACCGCCTTTGCCATCACAGCAGGCTAGCAATTTGCCACAGCCACAGGTGGATGACTCTGCTCTGGCCATTTATTGTACTTCAGACAACCCATATTTTACCCCAGATCCCTATGGTGTAGCACCTACAGTCACTAAGGACTGGGTTAGCCCCATCTTCTGCAGCTGTTGTAGTCCCCATAGTGGGAAGGGAAACACACTTTTGTTAGTCCAGGGAGAGGGAACAGGGAAGGTTTCCCTGTTGTGTCAGAATTCTGTGCCCATCCTCTGGGAAGCATTGACTGGCATTAGTTTGCCCTATTTTTCCTGTCAATAAGAAACAGAAAACTAAGCTTTTATCTACTCCTCCTCAAATATCTTTGGATATGAGTAGTTTACTGAGTCAAGCTCAAGTGTTTAATTCAGGCTATCGATCCTTCATCTAATGTAGTTTCTGGTAAAATAAAGATAGATAGCTTTTCCTGATGAGATTCAAGATTCTAAATCTGAAGAGGAGGATGCAGCGGCAGATTCAAGGTTTTGACCTTACATTTCTGATTCAAACTCAGAGGAAATCTCACTTTCTGATTCTCCTCCTTGTGCTTTCTTTTTCTATAAAACTATTGTTAGAACGCCCCTATTAGGAGAATACTGAAGCTTCTGACTCCCTCAGAAAATACTATAAATTGTTACAGAAGGATTTCCAGAACCTACACAAATTCCTCCTGTCTTGTCTGCTTTAGAGGATGTTTCATATTACATTCAATTTTCCTGATGGTTAGCCAGCTGTCCCTAAAAGGCAGATAAGATGTATAAGGTTCCCCAGTCTTAATTTTTTATACACTCTTCCCTAACCTGATCTAGCAGCTATAGCCTTAGTTGACTCCACTGTTGAACCTCCAAGATGATGAAAAAATAAGATACATGGGTTGGGAGGGTGGCCTAATGGTTAAGGTGTTTGCCTTACAAACACAAGGTGAGGGGTTTGAGTCTCAAGGATATAATTGGCTTAAAAAATGGCAGTAAGGCAGTTAGCTTAGTAGGAATCTATGAATCTATGAAATTCTCTCTTGAATAGAGATTTAGTGTCTGGCCGTAATGCTGCAGAGTGATCAAAATGTCTGGTGAAAGGGGCAAGCTGAACCAAGGAATCAGTAAGATTTTTCAGCCCTCCTTTTCTAAATTGTCTAAGGGATTGTCTTTCTCCTCTTTTTGGCAAGAAACAAAAACAGAATAAAAACTCTCAACAGAATTCAGGTAAACAGACATTTAAAAAGAAGTGGCAATGGGATTACAAAAAGAAGTCTCAAGCCTCCCAAAACCAAGGAGAGTCCAACAAGTCTGAATGACTCTTCAAGAGACCTTGTGACTCTCTCCCACCCCAGTCCAGTTTCTCTTCCAGAAAGTCTGTATCTCCATTGTTCTCTTTGGCTACAAATTGTTTCAGGCAAATGTGTAAAGAAATTAATTCATCAGGGTTACAGATGGCAGTGGAAGGAAATTCCTCCTTTCCAGGGGGTCATTCTTTATCCTACAGATCAGACTATTTTTGTTTCTACCTGTTCTTCATCACATGCTGTCACAAGGAGGGATAGAAACACTTTCCCTTTCCCTGGTGAGAAAGCGTTTTTATTCAAGAATGCTCCAAGTGCCAAAGAAAGAAGATGCTTGGAGACCAGTTCTGGATATTTCTTTCCTAAACCTGTTTGTGATCATTCCCAAATTAAAAAAATGAAGTCACTTCACCACCTATTAAATCTTCCTTTTTCAAGTTTCCTGGTAACACTAGACTTAAAATATGCTTATAATTATATCCCTATTTATACAGACAATGTTTCTTAAGGTTTTGTGTGTCTGGATTACATTAACAGTTCTCTGCCTTACACTTTGGTCTATCCACTGCATCATGAGTGTTCACAAAGTGCCTAGTTCCAATTATAGCTCATTGCAGGCTGCATGGTATCCACATTTTTTTTTTCATATTTAGATGATTTGCTTATCTTTACACAGTCTTTTTCAAAATATCAGGAATCTCTCTCTCTTGGGTGAGAGATCTCTTGCAAATTACTGGATCCCAAGAGAACATTCAAACATCTTTCTTCATTTCTTTACGGGGTTTGTGTCGTTGGGATGTCAGTTAGACACCTCAATTCAAGCAACTTTTCTTTCATAGGAAAAATAGATCTGTTCCAAGGTTTTCAACTCAGACTTCGGTCTCTGGGGTGGGAATACCTCAGGATTTTGGGTCACATGACATCTATGATTCTCATGATACCCCTGGCAAAATGACACATGGTAAAGATACAGTGGTATCTAAAATCTCTTCGGTCCTAGCACCAACACATTTTCACTTTTCAGAGCCCAGTACTGGAGTTTGTCAGAAGAGAAATATGTTGGTGGAGACAACAGATATCCTTAAACCCACATCTCTCCTTCTCCATTTCAGCAGTCAGTCACCTCAGATTCTTCAGACTTTGCTTGCAGAGCAGTTTCAGGGCAGATAAAAGTGCAGGGGTGAGGTACACCTAGGAAAGATGTAAGCACATAAATGTTAATGAGATGCTTGCCCAGATTAAGGTGCACAACTCTATGAACCCCTCTTCGTCCCCAGAACCTCATCAAGTAGATGCAGACAATACTAGACTTAACTTATACATCAACAAGCAATGGGGGGAGCAGGTCATACTGCCTTTGCAGACTAGCCATGTTAACTTGGGTTATAGCTTCATGGCACAGTCTCATTATACAGGTATTCTACATTCCATCAGAGCAAAACTGTGTGACAGACAGACTCTGCAGGACCAGGGCAGACTCTCATAAATGGAAACTAGATCAGGAGATCTTCCAAGATTTGATGCATCTGTGGGGAGTTCCTCAAGCTGACCTCTTTGCCTCCTCTCTGAACAATCAACTGGCAAAATTCTGTTCCAGGAATCCATGCAAGAAGGCCTGGAAGACAGATGACATTTCTTTTCTTTGCACAGAAATGTTTCTGTATGCCTTTCAACCCTTTCCAGTAACATCCAGGGTACTTCTGAAGATTCAGAAAGAGTCACCCAAGATCATTGTGGAGACATCCTTCTGGCACAGGCAATCATGGTTCTCCCTTCTTTTGGAAATGGCCAGTGGCAATTTCCTTAAGCTTATACACAGAATGGATCTACTCACTCAAGGACAGGGGTGTTTGATACATCCCACCATCAATCATCTTCAGTTGACTATGAGTAACAGGGTCTTAATTCTTTTCAGGCACGTGTTTACTGAGGATGTGCAGCAGGTACAAATGAAGAGAAGAACGCCTGCTACTCCAAAATCATACATTAGCAATGGGAAAGGTGTTCTAGTTAGACCCAATAACATAACAGTGGCCATTCAGGGTTACTTGTTCTCTAACTGATGTCAGCAACATAACACCACCCATTTAGGGCTATTTGTTCTGTGGTTTTACAATATATTTGTAATTTACTATCCTGTGACCCTTTTTTTCCTCTGCCAAGGTTCATTTATCAGCCATTTCAGCATGACTGCCCATGGACCTTCTTCTTTCAAGTCATTCTCTTGGCAAAATGTTCTTAAAAGGGGTTTTGATTAAGAGGCCTCCAACTGAACATGTCCTTTGGGTTCTTAATTTTCTGTTAGAAATAGTAGCACTTGCTCCATTTGAACCAGTTAGTCTGACTAACTTGAGGTTCTTAACATGGAAAACAGTTTTATTGATTGTTCCATTCTCTGAGGAAAGACATCTGAGTTGCAAGCTCTAAGTCAACCCAACCTTATTTTCCATAGAGACAGGATTTCTTTGAGAACTAATCCTCCTTTTATGCCCAAACTAATATCCAAATTTACTTTAAGCCAAACTATTCCCCATTGTCTTCATGAACTTACAAATGAGGAAGAAAGGATTATCCATACCTTGGATGTCCACAGACAACTCAGGTACTATCTTGACAAAACTAAATCTTTCAAATTGTCGGATCAGTTGTTCATTTCTTGTGAAGGTAAGAAGAAGGGACAACTGGTGTCAAAAAAGACAAATATCCAAATGGTTATCTAAGGCTATTGTGTTTTGATGGAGTCACCATGACAAATGTATTCCAGGCAGGGTCAAGGTCAACTTTGCAAGGACCTTGGCTTCTTCCATGACTTTTAGAAAGGGTTGGATTCTAGAAGTATTCTAGAAGCTACTGCTTAGTCCTCTGTATAGACTTTTACAAAGCACTATACGTTGGGTTCCTTCTCTAGTTCTAGATCATGCTTTGATAGGACCATTCTCCAGAGATTTCTGGAACCTTCTCCTTCCATCTCCCAAATGTAGTTAGCTATGGTAATCTACCCATATAGCTAAGGCTACTGCAACAGTGATCAACAGGAAGAACATAGTACAGTCGTGTAAGTTGAAATTGCCATAACAGTAAATGTTCAAATGATCCCTGCTGCAGTAGATGCTCCATCCCTCCACCCCCTTGTTTTTTGGAGTATTTTTTATACCGGTTTGAGAACATTTATGTTTTGTCATTCCTAGCATTGTCCTTTTAGGGTTCAGCCTCCCTTTCTGTGTTGGCAGGTAAGTTATGAAAGGCCTTGCACCAAAACATGTGATTTAGTCAGCTCAGTTCAAGGTGCTTGACAGTTCGAGTGTATGGAAGGTGCCTCTTAAGCTTTGAAGGCTTGCCGGCTATTATCTACCTGGCAGGTTATAACCCATATAGCTAGTGCTGCTGTAGCAGTGATCATACAAACATCTACTGCAATTATAAGTAAAACTGACTAAACTATACTTTCTAAGAAATAAGGGAACCTCTATTACCATTATTACATAATCAGTGGAAATACCGGGATTTTTAAAAGCAATAAATAAGATCTCGATGGTGACATTTTGCTAAGTAGAATGATATTTTAAAGGATTAGTCATGTTATAAAATAGTTACTTCGCTTGTAGCATGGCTAACCATAATATACCAATTAATGATTACTATGAAAATCATTGTACTCAAATCTGAAATATTTTTATTTAGTTATATATGTGTGCAACTAGTATCATATGCTTTAAAAATAAAACAATTATCTAATGATTCAAATAGTTCGAACATTACAGCCAAGAAGACTACATTTAATTTGTGACTTTTAGCACAGCAGATATTAAATTTTGCAGTGTCTTTTTAAATCTTTTAACTTCATTCTTTACTACGTAAAAGGAATGAGTGTTATGGTGGTTAGGCTATGCCTTTGTAAAGCTGTGTTGCCCTCATTTGCATGGGAGCAGTTAGCAGGAAATGTGCCAAATGTGGGTGACCAAGATAACCAAGGTAAATTGTCAGGCCATTCACAGATCCCACTTTTCATTTGTACAAAATCATACCCTTCCCTGCTGGGGTAAACTGATTATGTAAGATAAGAGCTAAGATGTCCATTTTAGTATTTTTTTCTTGTCATCTCTGAACCTGTGACAGCAATAAACTATATCTAATATTTCACTCTTATTTACTGAATGGGTAAGGCAGAGAAACTATCACATTGGCATGTATATTTTATTATACACATATAAAAGAATGGACTATGCCTATCCACACCAAAGCACATATACACACAATAGCAGTGTGAAATTTTATTGGCACTTGCAGAGTTCTTAATGTTTTCTTTTTCCTGGTTTTGCAATGAATAAATGTAGTTACAAAGCACTGAAATTTAAAGGCAAGTGACACCTGCCTGAGGTGAAATACAAAGAAGAATTAATTAATTATGATATGTTGCTAAACAAAATAAATTACAAAATTGATCAGGCATGAAACTGTCATGGCATAAATTTTAAAATAATGTTCATTGTAAAGTATGTGTGTGTCTGAGTGTGCAGACACTGGGCATAACCAGCAGTGTGTCTGCTACATAAACTGGTCATTCTGATACTCTGTTTAGAAAAAGCAGATTAATTTGTCCTTCCATTCAGAAATTAAACAACAGATTACTTTGCATCTAGTGATTGTTTACACAGTGCCTTCCAAACTTATTGTGTTCATTAGTGTCTTAATGTAAAGTCTGAGATCAAACTATATTTCATTTTGATGTTGCGGTTTACTAAATGTGGGCATGGAGTGCCACTCTATAATTATATATACCCTAAATGCTTATAGGTTCATAGATTAATAAGAGGCTACTTGGCTAGCAGCCATAGGGCTTTTACAAGCCTAGGCATATTAATCCCACGTATCATCATGTGTTCTTTTTGGGTAATTTGCAGAAGAATTTATGAACAGAGTGGGTCTGGATCAACACCAGCGATCCCTGTTCTTGATGGACATGGGCACCACCCCAGGGGTGAATTTGTTGTCTCCTATCCAGTTATCTAGGTTGTGTTTAAATAGGGTCAGTGAGGATCTCCGTTTTATGAGAATAAGAAGTCTAATCCAGAGAAGCAGCAGTCTCTGGGAGACATATCTGTCTCTCCAGCATGTTCAGTTAATGCCACAAGCTAGGCTGAGATCCCTAGAGTGAGTTACTCTTGTGTCATTTGACTTATGTACAGCATTTTCATTAGGGCAGGGTTGGTGATTGCCCTATAGGCCAAGTCATCTCTCAGCACCCTATAAGACACAAAGTAAACTGACAGGGCTTTCAGCCTGTCCATGTAGGTCATGGTTTTTATTCCTTGTATTTTCTTAGTGGGAAACCTCTGAGGTCTCTCCAGCTGCAGCAGGTGCCTGGTGAGGTACATGCAAAAGGATGCATTATACTCTTTCAATGGTCTGATGATGGTTGAGTACAGTGGAGTTATAATATCCCTTGATCTGGATGCTACACAACATAGAAGGCTGTCCTTACCACTGTGTGAACTTGGTGTCAAAGTTCAGATTGCTATTAACATGTGATCCCAAGTATTAAACCACTAGGTTGGAACTCGAAGGGGGGGGGTGCTATCAGTATTGTAATTTGTAGGGAATTCCATTTTGCCAAAGAGAATAATAATGCATTTTTTTGTATTTAGTTTTGGACCATGGCTTTGGCACCAATCATTTGTTTGTGTTAGCCCTTCTTGTAATATGTTAACATCATTAGGGGACTCAGTGATTGCTCCCAGTTTGCAATTATCAGTGAACTTGGTGAGCCAAAGGCCATCTATTTTGGCCTAGACTTCTGAGAAATAGATACCAAACAGTAAGGCACCCAGCACAGACCCCTGTGGCACTCCACTGGTGACTGGTCTCCTGGTGGAGTTGGAGTCACCAATTTTGACAGACAGTGTTCTGTTGATGAGCTAATTCACTGCCCATCTAGTAATGTAAGGGTTAATTCCTATCTGGGAGAGTTTCTCAATATGCCAGAGTGGGGAATTGCATCAAAAGCTTTAGCAAGGTCATGGTAGGCAGTGTGCACTGTCTTACCTTCATCCATGGCTTTGGTGACATTCTCAAAGAAGTCCACCAGCTTTAATAAGCATGACCTACACTTAAGAAAGCCAGATTGGGTTGGGTCCAGTGTTTGGGGGTTGCCTATGTCCTTGTTGATAAGGTTCACTATAATTCTTTCCATGGCCTTGAAGAGGAGACTGGTTAGACTTATGGGTTTGTAATTCCCAGGGTCAGATGATGGCCCTTATTTGTGCAGGGGGGGGGGGTTACTGTTGCTGTTCTCCATTCTGCAGGAATATAGCCAGTTTTGAAGCTATGATTAAAGAGAATACCAAATGAGTCTGCTAGGTCTTGTTTTAGATTGTTTAGTAAACAACCTGAGATATTATCTGGTCCAATTGAGGCAGTTTTTTGGCCTTAGTGAGTGCAGAGGTGACCTGTTCTCTAGAGATACTAAGCAGAGGGCTGGTATTAGGTATGCTTTGGGATATGGTAGATGGGGATGGCGGGGTGAAGTTTGCAGTGAATCCGTCAGCTAGCAGGTTGGCATTATCTTCAAGTGTAGTATGAGTGATCCAATCAACAATCAGTTTGGCACATAGCTAGGTATTCCTTTTTAGACTTTGGATGCAGTTAAAGAATGTCATATAATTATCCTTGGCTAGGGATGCAATTTTAGGTTCATAATTTGCTTTAGAAGACTTCACAAGATCTCTAATTTTCTTGCTTTGGCTTAGGAGGGAACTCTTCCTGTGCAGAGTGATATCCCTCTTGCTTTTGGACAACAATTTCTTCCTCTTGTTATATAATCAGTTTATACCTGAAGTTTTTACAGGAAGACCTGGTTTTGATCCATCAGGTACAATAGAGTTTATGTTGTCACTTAACTGTTTGTACAGGGCATTTGCGTATACTTCTGCATAGTGATCATTGATGTTTGCGACTGCAGGTGGTATGAAACTTTTTATACCATTGCTTAGTAGGCTTCAGCTAGCTTTGGTAAAGTTTTTTACAATTTTTGTTCCTGTGAGGCCACCATTTCCAGTAGTTACTTTAAATGAGACTGATTTGTGATCTGACCTAACCAAGGAGAGCATCACGAATGGGGAATTACAGTAACCTTCCCACGTTGTTGAGTACTATGTCCAGAACATTAGAGCCCCTAGTGTGGGGTGCAGACTATCTGATCCACAGAATTTGTGTTAACAAAGTCCAGTAAAAACAAAATGAAAAATCCAGCAAAGCTAGAACTTCCACTGAGTGACCTCCCAAACCTCTTATGTCAGAGGTACATGGGATATATGCAAATGACCCTTATGAACATCAGGTGTTTCAGCTAATTGGTGATTCTGAATGCCCATAACTTATTTTGTCATTTTAATGGAAAATTTCAGGCCAATAAAGCCAAACCCCATTAGCTGTGGATATGCATATTTTGGCCTTGTTATGAACTCATCAGCACAGCACAAACAGAGTGTTGCCTAAGTATAAGAAACACAGGGCTGTTATACCCAGCTGATGTCCATTATCATTAGGGTCACTGCAAAAATATCCCAAACAACAAACTAAAACAATAAGTGAGAAGGTCACTGAAAAAAACAATAGTAAAAATAAAATGAAAACTCCAGCAAAGCTAGAACTTCCACTGAGTGACTTCCCAAATCTCTTGTATCAGAGGCACATGGGATATATGCAAATGACCCTTATGAGCATCAGGTGTTTCAGCTAATTGGCGATTCTGAATGCCCCCTGAAATTGTCCATTAACAGCTAGTGGAGTTTGGCTTTATTGGCCTGAAATTGTCCATTAAAATGACGAAACAAGCAAGCTTCTTTACAGACAATGGAAATGTCATGTTTGAATTACATATACTTTTCAGTACTAAACATTGCACCTTTCTCCACAGATTTTGTGCAAAATGGAAAAATCATCTTTTATGTACAGCTCCATTGACATTAATTTGAAAGCTTTTGATAGCCACAATTTCAAAGTTGCACAGTATAAACTTTACATTACACAAATTTATTATCATCCAGCAGCTGAAATATGCAATGCCACATGTAATTATAACATTTTGGAGATTCCTTAGACATTAAACAGAATAACAACAGTAAAGATTTATTGTATCCTCCGTAATTCACAAGACCATGTATACTGTATATTTGCCCAAGTTGTTAATATACTTACTGTCCATCATCTATATTGTAGCATGGCTTAGATTGTACATATTTTCTACCATGCTAATGACCAACACTGCATATTCATTGCTGGAATCACTGAATTTTTTTCAAGAAAGTGTCCTAGTATTAAACGATGATTCTCAACCTGCACATTTAAGATATATACTATCTCTTTACCTTTAGTGGACATACAAGCTTTTCTAACTCTACTGACCTGCTGTAAAAGTGCCTTTCTGCTTGGCAGGTTAGCTGCATATTCTAGTGAGTTAGACGCAAGAGCATCATCTACTATCAGACATGGGCTGTCCCTAGAAAAAGAAACCCTCTGCTTCATATCACTAAAAGCTTATACCTTTCCAATTCTGGCTCGGCAGAGTGATTATGACTAGCAGACTTCATTAATTTTTCTCTGTTCACAACACAAGTGACAGCTCTACCCTTACATTTATCTTATAGTTTAAACTTACATGCCCAGTATTTCTTATTTTTATCTGTCTTATCCAGGTTGTAAATGTAATTTTCCAATACTAGAATTTCTTTCCCTCTTTGTGATGTTAACTTTGTATAAACAATTCCATTGCTTCCAGATTTGTACTCTCCAACTTCCACCATTTTTGCTAAGTGTATGCTGTATGTTAGTAAAATATTGCAGCCTTATTTTTGACATCAGCGATTGACTATTTCAATTAAATGGGAGTCAGTGATGTCAGTTTCCTATGTATAGTGGTTTTGTTGAAGTGGTCTCAATGAATTGAGATTTGATTTTCTGGTATTTTGATTTTTTGAAGTAGACCCATACACACACACACATACATATATTTATTTATATATATATATATATATATATATATATATATATAAAACAAAACAAATGAGATAAAATTGTTAACTAGGTGCATAGTTATTAGCTTAGCATTTCATTTATTCTAAACAAATATAAATTGCCTAATAAATATGAATAATAAGGAATAGATTCACTGAGAAATAGAGCAAAAGAGAAAAAAGTCATCCTGACAAGGAGGAGGAGGAGGAAAATGTGATGATGATGAAGATGATGATGATGATGAGAATTATTCCCCAATATGTCCCCTAATAAAACAAATAGTCAAAGATTTTCAGAGTTATATCAACAGTTATAGAAGTACAATGAGTTCCTGAGTTGCAAATAAATGCATGGTAACTACTATTCTTTAAGAGTATATATGTGTGACAAGATGCATATTTGCAAACTTGACTTTCCAGGATCCCCTGGACATTTGCACCTGTATCTATCTGCAGTTTGAAAAATACCTGAAGAATGTCACTATTTTGGTTATCTTGTGGCAAAGTATTCAAAATGCTAGAAACAACTTTACTAAACACTTTCTCTGTTACAGCTAAGGTAATGGTAAGGTGACATGTTTTTATTGACTCAGTGCAGATAATGCCTCTGCCTCACAGCAAGTGGTTCTCCGGTTCAATTCTCAGCCGGGGTGCCTTCTGTGTGGAGTCTGCATTTCCTCCCTGCAGTCGCATGTGCTTCCTCCAGGAGCTCCAGTTTCCTCCCACATCCCAAAGACATGCTATAGGTTGATTGGACACTCTAAATTGGCCCTATGTGAGTGCATGCCTTCTGTGGAAGGTTGGGCACTGGGCTGGCAACTCGACACTGTAAATCTCCACTGCCAATTGCTCTGTGGACCATTGTTCCACTGTGGTGACCCCTAACTAGGAAAAGCCAAAATAAGAATAATAATAAGAAGTACAGATAATGCCTCAAGCCTGTACTACATCATCAATGAAGCACCATCATAGGTGAAGGTATTCTCCAGCAACCTGCATAAACAGCAGAGACATCCAAAACAGAAGCATGGTACACCTAACACTAAATCCAAAGCACACAATATACATAAAAAAGGTCACCGTTGTCTCATCCAGGAAGTGCTTAAGGCAATAGTTTTCTATTGCAAAGGTTGTCCTTATAGCTGATTACATAATGTGCCATACACCCGCCCTACTCTCCAGCTTAAACAAGGAGAAATTTAGGGTCACCTGTGTGGCACAAGTAGTTGTCACACCATATATGCAATCAAGTCTCTCCACAACAAGTCTCACTATTAATCCATCATAGTTGGTGTTGGTATTCACAACTTGAGATGTATTTTTAAGGAATATATGGAGACAGACATGATTGAGCTCTCTAAATATGTGTCCCAGATATGTATCTCCCTATGTTTGACCAGCATTATGAGCTCACCTAGGATGAGGCAACAATATAAAGAACAAATGATCTTCTGAAACTGGTTATGTGTCTGGTGTCATTCTAAGGGGCTCCAGTTCTGTCAGTGTGGAATGACATTGTGGATAGACCACACTGCTTTGCAAGACATGAACTTCACCTGACAGCTCTAGTTTTTGGTTTGCTGGCTAAGGCACTTACCTCCACCATAATGCCTTTATTAGTCAAGGTCACAAAAACAGAAGTTACTATGTGAAAATATATAACTCCAGCAATGTTAGGGTCATGCTGCTAAACTGTAGGAGTTAACATCAGAAACTGCACTCACTGTCAGCATTTGCCCGTATGGAAGTGGTAGACATTTGTGTAGTCACAAAAACCTAATTCAAGGCGCAGTAAGTAAACTGGTCTTGCAAAGCTACAAAGCCTTCCACACATTCAGACTGCAATTTGAAGTTCTGGTAACTACAGGAGGTTGATTATCTCTCCTCACTGAAGATAATTTCTCTTTTACAGGGGTTAGACTACATACATCTATGGAGTTAATGTAACTTCAATTTACTGTCACAAAAAACCCTTAATGTTATCACCAGCTACATGTTGCCTTCCTTGAACAAGAAAGACCACACAGCCTATTTATAAGTACTGGTAACAATTAATATTGAACAAAACACCTACTCAGGGATTTCAACTTTAACTACATTGATTGTGAAACATATATGAGGCTAGACTCACTTGCACAATAATTCCTGGACCTTGATAACTCATATGCCATGGAACTAAGACTGCACCAGCCTACAAGTGTCTTTCCTAGCTCTAGTCCTCACAAATAATATTGACCAATGCAACCCCTCATGTGTAGGGCCTGCACTGTTTCAATCCAACCATAAAGGAGTTTTTTTGAGAATTTGCAGTAGGTACTGAATTAAAAAATGAAAGGCCAGCTGAAAATACATCTTCCAATCCTAAGGGATGGTAGAATCTTCTTCTAAACTCCAGCTTCCACAGAAGACATTGACAACTATAGTAAGGTATACCCTGATGCCCTGTATAAACATCTACACAAATGTATAGACACAGACATACCTGACAGGATCAAAGAAAGATCCTTACAAAAATAACAACCACGCAGATGGATGTCTGACATTACTTGATTATACAGTAAGCTTTCAAAGCTGATGTCTACAAATACAAAAGTGTAAATCCTGAATTGGAAGATAAACATCCCCAGCCTAACCAAGACGATAAGACACCTTGTAAAATCCTCACAGAGCAGCTATTGGGAATAAGTCAAAGCCATAGCCTAGAATAACCATAAAGCTTTCCTCTGCTACATCTGCAACATCAAAGGTATAACTCAGATGTGTGCTGAATTAATTGTGGATGGTATTGCACACACTGACCCAGTGTAAGCTGAAAACCTGCTAGCAGACATGCTTGGATACAAATTATCCCCCCACCCACCCACAAGCTTAACACAACGCATGTCTTCAACAGCACCTCCAACCTCCCTCCACAAAGAGGAAGCAATCTCTGCTCTCTCTAAGACTAGGAACACACCAATGTCATTCCAGCATGCATTCTTAATGTTCTAAAACAGAGAACTACTGCACTAGGCATCCTATTCAATCACAGTTTGAGTACTGCCTTTATCCACACAGATTTGAAATCAGTGACCTATTTCCCTCTATAAAAGGGTGGATCAGCAACACATGCATGTACTTATAGCCCGTTCATTCTCACAAGATTCAACTGTAAGACAATGGAATGGATTTTCATGGATGTCAGATACAAGGATAAAGTTGACATCCAAACAGTACATCTATTCCAGCATGGTTTTCTCAGGGTAAGACTGTGCATGCTAAAACTGTTGGTATTCAGTAATGTGACCAGAGACATAGCATGTGTGCACAGCATTGACTTTGTCTATTGTGACTTGAACACACCAATGTCATTCCAGCATGCTTTCTTAATGTTCACAAGCCCACATTCATGCATCACTGAGACGCCTGGTGAATATCAACTGCTATGTTGTCCACTGGGTTGCAAACTGGCTCACAGACAAACAACACTCATTCAAAGTAGAAGAGTTCACCACCAGCAGCAGAACCATCACTCATGGGTTACCACAAGTGTCACTGCTGTGTCCATTCATGTTCTCCACATACTTCTCAGAAGTCTAGACTGAATCAGAGTGTCTGTGGCTAGCCAAGTTTGTGGTTGAAGGACACTTAGGTGCTATCATTGTGGCCCCTAACAATGTGAGTGCTGCTCAAAAGGGGCTTGCACAGACTAAGGACTGATGACAACACTGTGCTGTTGAATAACCTTCATCTGAATGCATCATCATCATCATCATTTCCTTTGGTATTACCAATGTTCCAGCTTATTATGACATAATCCTGAATACCCTAATCACCAATTTTGTATTGATAAACCTGGGAAGACAAGTAGACTGCAAAATGTGTCTACTGTGGTGAGGAAGGTTTTCTACATATTGCATCAGATTAGCAAAGCCATTGAAGCAGTATCACATTCGGTTCTAAATCCCCTATAGTCATCCCTCCTCAGGCCGACTCTTGAATATACTGCTCTCTTGGCTATGTAGTGTAACAGAAACTTGACAGACCTCAGAGATTTACAAGTTATATAAATAAGGGTGTCAAACGTGTCTAATATGGACAGACTGATAAAACTGTCACTGTACTCAGAATGATATAGACTGCTTCAAGGTGACTTATGTATGCCTTACAGTGCTATCTCTGACCCAGCTGTGAGGAAAATGCTGCCCCTACATATGTCATTTGGGACTGCAGTCAGCTGTTCAAGGGCCATCAATGTAGACTGACATATAATAGGACATGCTAGAGAGACAGATACATCTCCCATGGGTTGCCGCTCCTCTGGAATAGGCTTCAAAACCAAGTCAAGCTGAGCACCTCCATGACACTGTTTCATCACACCCTGGATGACATAATGTGAAACTGTTAATCTTTGCCCTACATTGCCCCTGCATCTCACCTGGACATGGGTAGTACTTACTAGACAAATCTTCTCCATACATGGTATCTGGCATCAAATTTAATATTGTGATTTAATGGCTAGACTTCTAAACACCATCAGGTCAATAGCCTAGTAACATCCTATGTACATATGAAGCTGTGGTGATGTACATGCCAAAAATACTGTTATACTGTATTACTGTTTTGACTACAGTGCATAGTTAAAATCCTGATATCTGTGCCTGATGTTGTGACTTCTGATGTGAACCATAATGCTGTGATAAAAATAATAACAGGGAAAATTTCAAATTGTATGATACAAATTTCAGTTACTAACTTCACAACCCTTACAAGAGCATTCACTGTAAAGTAGTGAGATGATGAAGGTATTATCTGTACAACTTTCAAATTACAATATAATCGACAGGCACAATCATTGGTTGAACAACACACATGCAGATGTAATCATCATTTATGTAATTAGTCCCCCAGTGTATCAGACACATAACTTTACTATCTGTGAATCCAAAAGATAAAAAACAGGGATATGCCACAGTTATCATTACTTACACAGGGTGCTGTGTGGGGGTGCAGGAAGCCTAGGTTGACACAAAAGGTGTGTGAGTGTGTGTGAGTAAGGAAGTGAAGCAGGCAAGATGGACCATGAAAATGTCATGTATAGGTCTGTAGGTTCACTCAGTGTAACACTGGTGTGTGAGTGTCTGCATGCACACAGCCAAGCTCAGCGCTAGCTCTGTGAGTTTGTATATTAGACAGATGTGAGCCATGCATGGTAGAGCTGAAAGTTCATCATTTTTACCCCCAGCCATGAGAACTGGCTCTGCCAGGAGTTGTACTGGCACCTCCATGACCAAGGTCAGATGCAGGGCTACTAAATGCAAGTGAGTGATGCCTGCTGGTTGTGCTCCTTTCACTGGAACACCCAGGATTATGACCACATGGCCTGCTATGTCTGGTTGTGGACAGCACAGTCTCTGAAGGAGCAGGGGAAGTACTGCCACTATGGGAGCATGATCAGCCACGACCACTATGGCTCACAGCAGATGTAGTTGCTGACCTACTCCCATGAAACTGACGTTCCCCTCCCAGCAGATATTCCTTCACAGACAATGTGCATTCCATGGCAGATACTCCACTCTCCATCACAGATACAACTCGCTCCAATGTGTTATTCATCTGATCTATGGAAAAAACAACACAGTGGATGTAGTCACAAATGTCAGACTGTGCTACATCTACGCATTTGTCTGGAGCACCTTTCTAAATGTGCCTGTGTCTCCATGACAGCCCTAAACATATGTTGCA
The DNA here is from genome assembly GCF_019279795.1 of Protopterus annectens. Taxonomy (NCBI): domain Eukaryota; kingdom Metazoa; phylum Chordata; order Ceratodontiformes; family Protopteridae; genus Protopterus; species Protopterus annectens. The sequence goes on from NC_056726.1 coordinate 1,119,645,705, forward strand.
ATACAAGTAAAGAGACACCTGGACCAGCTGGAAAAGGGACAGCAAGCCTCCTCCGAGCACCCTTATGGAGCCTTGTGTGTGGCACCTTGCCAATGGTTTGGCTATGGTCAGAGTCAACAGGATCTGAAGCAGAAGTAGCTATACTTCCCTTGTCAATGTTCTCACCTTCCACCTGTCCAATATCTGTGGCCACAGTGGACTAGGGGTGCATAGGCATACTGGCTGTGTACAGGGAATTTGAGTTGGTGTCACTGAGTGTAAACCTCAGTGTCTGATTCAGCCTCTGCAACCCCCCGGCTGTGCCTCACTTTGGTCACCATTATTATCATCAGAGTCTGATGAGACACTGACATCAGATGGCACAGGGGACACAGAAGCACTTCCATGATCACCTGTGATTAAATGAAGAAACACATGAGTACATTAATACCTACACTACTATGCTGCAATATATGCTAAACAATTTACACAGCTGTCACTATTACAGGCAGTCATACTTCCCAACCTATTAGAGTAAGAAGTCTGGGCAAAGCCATAAATAATGGGTGGACAAAGGCCCAAGAATAGGGACAATTTTGAAATGTTGCTCTTGCAAACTTAGAAAGTTGATAGAATAAAAGTCTTTGCTTTGTCATGACAACTCTGAAGGGTATGAAGCCTGAAACTCAGATCTCTTTCATTATTTTATGTCTTCAGTCTTTGATGACTTATCAATAATTTTCTTGAAAATCACTATGATATAAAATATGGGATAGAAATATGAATCAAAAATATGGACATTCAGCAAAAATCTGTACAGTTGGCAGGTATGCAGACATTACAGCAATACATTCAGCAGGCCTGAGAGGACACATTATTAGATATCTTGGAATTTATATACAGTACTGACATAAATTTATTATGCTTGGCAACTGCAGGAACCCTAGGTCTCTGAATTCCTGAAGGTAATGAAATAAGTAAGGGAAAAGGTAATAGCAAGAACATCACATTTAATAGTATAACAGGAGGTAATACCTTTACTCATCTATATCTGCAGTAAATCAAATGTTAACAAGAATGTGACTGCCAACTTCAAAATAAGCTTAATACTGCAGCTATCTTAAATTCCCCCACCCAGAAAACAACTTGACACACATATATAAATTACTGATACTATTTCAGAATGCCACAGTATTCTAATGATGATCTAACAAAACATACTTGGAAGCTACTCTGGAGATACAGCAGCGGTGTCCACTTCAGAAAGTACTGGGGCCTTGATTGCTGGGAGCTGTCCTGTGTGGCAATGTTTGCCAGGAATTCCTCTGTGGCAGTGAGATGGGGTTCTGCAGCAGGCTCACCACTTGTGATCTGGCAATCACGTGCCAATGCAGCTGCATGCCTCCTTGCAGTTGCTATCATATCTATGGCTCTGTGATGCACCTGCTCATAGGTGCGACTGTGTCATCCAATATCGTTTATGTTGCAGACTAATTTGTCTCACAGGGCTGTTTGCTGAGCCATACTGGCCTGCCATCTGGACAGCAGTACTGAATGATGTTGACGTAACCCCTCAATGACGAGATCATTCTCAGCCTCGGTAAATGGGGGTCTACATTGAACAGACATTTTGTGTCCTGAAAAACAAAAAAATTATAACACGTATAAGGATCACATAAGTACAAATAAACTGTTTACAGATAAAGCAGTAAAGGAAGGTTGTCAGTATTCCCCACTTGATAAACTTTAAAGATTCAACAGGGGTCAAAAACTAAGGAGGGAGGATACAAAACATGGAGAGTAACAAGAGAAACATATCCTTTTTTGAGCCATAACTGATACTAACTCAGCTATGCTCAACCACCCAAAATAACAGTCCATTCTAGTTTGTGCTATAGCAAACACTCATCTTTGTCCTCCCCCCAAACAAAATAACAGGCTAAGGACCAATTGTGCTAACCAAACAACTTTGAAATGCTAAAAGTGCTGTCAAAAGACCTTTTCATGAAACATGTACATAGTTATCGCACAGCATTATATTTTCAGCCTATACTACATCCTCTGTACCTCTGAAATGGCTTGAAAAACCAAGCCCATGCCATGATTATGGTTCTAAAAAATGCATACAGATTTACTTCACATTATTCTTAACTACATTCTGTCGTACACATTATGTAGGTAACAAAACAGGTACATACCTGCTGGAGTACAGTAATCCTCTTTAGAGATACACTGTTCAAAATAAATGTGTCACTGAGTTAAACAATGTAATAACTCTCATCCACATCAGTTTGCCTAGCTACAAATTTTCATTTTTATAATGGAGAACATTAGTAATGGAATGCATGTGGCCTAGTCTGTGCTTCAGAGATGCTAATTACAACATAAGCACCTGAACTGCATGCTACTCAACTAATCTTGTTGAGCTATTCAACAAATTATAAAGCATCCATGCAGACTCCATGTTGCTTTTTTAATGTGGATTGAAAAAATAGTGGAGTACAGACACAAAGTAATCACAGACAGATTGTCAGCAGCTGCTGATTTTTTAATACTTTTGTCTGTGCTACAGGCTGAAGCTAATGCTACTGCTGTTGCCAATAGCCATAGACAGAGAGGGTGAAGATTTTCAAGCCAAGGACATAGTGCAGGAACTGTGTGACCTCTGTTAGCCTTGATTCAAAGCCAGAGCCAAACAGAGGAAACCAATCACAGTGGAAAATAAGAAATGAGTCATACTTAGAATCTTAGCCACAGGTAACTTTCACAGACTCATAGGGGACATGCTTGGTGTGTCATAGGCATCTGCATCCAGGATCTTCCAAACATTCCTGCATGCTATGCTACAATATGGCAGAGAGCACATATACTTTATCATTAGTTCTGAGGAGAGGGTCATAAGAATGCTACAACTGTACCCTGTATCACACTACCGTCAAGTAATAAGTAATGTGTGTCGTACATCGCAGTCATGTACACATGAAAACAGCACCTGGGGAACAGGGTACGATCAACATTAACTATAAGGTCTACCACTCGAACTACTGCCAAGTCATGTGTAATAGCATGGGAATCAACAGGAACGTGTGCACTGGCAACCACAGCAGTTAACACTACTTCCATAAGTGCCACATCTCCCAACTCCACCAGATGTGTGCTAAGGGGGAGATCCCACATGCTCATTTAGGGGTAGATCCACGGTATGCGCTGGAGTTATGGCTGATGAAACCCATCAGAAATACACACACACACACACACACACACACACACACACACACACACACACACACACACACACACACACACACACACACACACACACTAGAACATTTTAATGAGACACACAGTCCAACCTGTAATGTCGTAAAGAACGTTTATGAGCTACTGCAGTCACAGTACCAGGGCCTACATACATCTGCCCAAGGCTTCCATTACTATCCACTGACATGTCCCACAATGTTCATAGTATATGCTATGTTACCCAAGTTAATCTTGTGGAAACAGCTGCAGCAGGATCAGCAAGGGGAAGGAGAACACATCCTCCCGACATTGCCAAGATCACCATGGCCACAGGCTGATGATGAGTCAGAAGAGGAACGAGCAACTGGTGTGGTTGTAGGCAGACATAGACATGCCCAGTATGTTCAAGGACTGGCTAGGAGACAAGCTGTAGTACACTGATTCACCACCTAGAAGCCTACAACCATCCACCTACTTCATCATACACTTGTAATGGGAAAGCATTATAGAGAAATGTTTGACAGTAAGGATACACATTGCAGTTTCTGACTTCTCAACTCTCCCTAAATGAGACAACAGGCAGGATGCCAAACAAGTAGGATAACCAGATCAACACAGTCATGTTAATGCCATAGCAGGAACATAACTTTGCTCCCCCATCCCGAAAAGAACAGTCAGTACTTGTTTGTGACATCCAATCTGGCTTTCCTCAGTTGGCAACTGCATATCATATTATTCACATTTAATATCCTTTGACATTGTAAGTGCAATGATATAGAATGTTTGCACACTGTATGTCCCAGAGTACTGGTCAGATAACTGCTGAATAACCAAGGAACACAGAAAGTAAGACAATGCTGTATATTTGCAAGCAAGAATCATAACAGGGTGTGTAATCACTAAGTGCAGTATTTTCAGATATAAACATTTCACTAAATGTACAACTAACATGTAATGTTTTAATATAACTGTGACACCCCTGCACTGGCCACAGTCCTCACCACTGGCAACAGTGAGGGCCATACACATTGAGAGGATGACAAGTACACACACAGTAAAGTGCAATTTCCCTTAAGAGCACACAGAGATCCCAGTCAGTTTGCGGCTGGTTTCTCCCTCTTTCTCCAGATCCCCAATAAGACTCCCTTCTGGCACAGCTATAGGTTAAGATCTCAGCTGAGTGGCCAAGCTAAGACCTCCAGCCCCCTCTCTGTCCAACCAGAGCTTTGTGTCCCTGCCAAAGTAGCTAACACACACTTTGAGATTTGATTGATATACAAGCACACACCTGCACCTAGGAAAGACTGGCACAGGTTTACTAGCTATGTCCCCTTTTGCCCAGACTATAAGGTAGTACCAGCTGCAACCAGCCACCCTTACTTATCAGCTACTATGAAGCCCTTACAAAGGGTATCTGATCCTACTGTGTAATGTTACTATTAATCCAAATGGTAGTTTTGACCAAGAGTAAGGCTATTTAGGAGTGTCCTATACAGTGTCACCAAATAAATATGCCAGTACCCTAAGAGCTTAAATATGTCTCACAAATATCAGCCACAAAGATAGGTTTAAATATATTTAATAATAAATAATACAAGAACAAAACAATACTCAATAAACAAACACAGTTACTTCAGAGTTCAAACTCATAGGAACCTTCTCTAAGAGAGTTCTTAAATTAAACATTACTGCTGGGTTTGCATGGATGACATCACTCTTTGTCACCTGACTTCAGTTCCCATGCTAAACAGATACTAACAGAATTTTAACATCTCTGTGTGAAAAGTACATATCTCTCAGAAGTTTGCAGATCTTGGAAGGAGTAAAACAATAAAACACTTTTACATTTGAAACCTAGTAATTATTTCTGTTTCAAGACAATATAAAAACTTGTAGCTCTAGATATTGGGTCTGCTGCTGAGCTTAACTGAGAGATAACACAATCATAAAACACTTTAATTTCAACTTATTTTCTTAAAGTTTTGCAAGTTAACTTTGTATGTTCCAGCTTCTACTATAAAAACATACATTTGCACAGGTATATAGTTTATATTCATTTCTGTTCTTTTCCAGTAGGGTACAATATGGACACATCCTTGAAGCTCAGTACTGTAAAAACCCTGTTCAACACACATCTGCAACAGTAGTTTAATATACACATAACATATAGTTCTCTTAAATTTGTAAGACAAGCATATGAATCATATTAATATTCACAAATGACATATGATTATTTAGAAAATTCCAGATAGCTAGGCTGGCAGTCACATTTCTATGTAAATCATATTAATATTTTCAAGTGATATATAATTATTTACAAAATTCCAGATATCTGGACTGGCAGTATTTCCCTGGTGTCATATTGGACACCAAATGCACAAAAGCTGTAGCTATAGCCAACCTGTTGGCAGACAGGTTCAATGAAATCTTCACCCCTCTGTCCACCCATCAGTAAAACAGGACATCTCCAGTACCTGCCCCCTCCCTTTATCTCTAGGGTGCAAGTCAACACTGACCTCTCAAAGGCAAAAAATACAGCCTCCATGGGACCCGATAACATCCAAGTTGCATCCTACAGGAACTCAGACAGGTACTTGCAGCACCATTAGGCACCCTATTCAACTAAAGCCTTTCATTTGCACAAAGGTAGAGTGTTGTCCACCCATCCAGGAAATTATAGACCCATCAGCCTAACTAGCCTGATCTGCAAGGCCATGGAGCAGATTATCATGGACCTCATTAACAAGGACATTGGCAGCCTCCAGACACTTGATCCCACACAGTTTGGTTTTGTCAAGGGGATGTCATGCTTATTAAATTTGCTTGACTTCTATGAGACAGTCTCTAAGGCCATGGAAGAGGGGAAGATGGTGCACACCACCTACCTTAACCTGGCAAAAAACTTCAATACTACTCCTCACTCAGGTATAATAGATAGACTCTCTCAACTAGGCATCAATCCATATGTTACCAGATGGGTAGTAAACTGGCTCACTGACAGAACCCACCTAGTCAAAATAGGGAAAGCCACCTCAAGCACTAGATCCGTAATGAGCAGTGTTCCCCAGGGATCATTCTTGGGGCATCTGCTGTTTAGGATATACTTTTCTGAGGTGCAGGCCAAAACCAGTAGGCTATGGCTGACCAAGTTTGCAGATGACTGCAAGCTCGGTGCTGTCATCAATTCCTAGTGATGTGGACATCCTCCAAGAGGGTCTGACCCAAACAAATGACTGGTGCCAGAAACATGGCCTCAAACTGAATGCCAAAAATGCGCCATCATGCCTTTTGGGGAGAGTGATGTCCCCACAAATTATCACATTGATAATAAGGTCCTAATCATGCAGTCAGTCATGAGGGACTTGGGCACCCATGTTGATAGAAAGCTGAATTTTGACCACCATATTGCCTCCATTGTATGACAAGCTTTCCGCGTGGTCCACCTCATTAGTAAGGGTGTCTCATCTAGGGACAAGGTGGTCATAACATCCCTGTATTCTTACCTTATAAGACCCATTATAGAGTACAATGCCCCTTTTGGCACATACCTCACAAAGAACACACAGCATCTAGAGAGACCACAGAGGTTCCTCACCAGGAGAATCCAGGGCCTGAAACATCTACCCTACACAGACAGACTAAAGGCTCTGTCCCTCTACTTGGTCTCCTACAGACTCCTCAGAGGTGACCTCTATCTGGCATACAAAGCAATCTCTGACCCCGCCTTGATGGGACTGCTGCATATCTGCAAGTCAAGCTCCACTTGAGTAACATGCACATGTGACCTCATCCTGGTCTGTGTCATCAATAGGACTTGGCGAAACAGATTTGTGTCCCAGAGACTCCCCCTGTTGTGGACTAGACTCCCTCTCCAGGTTAAACAAAGTACGTCATTAACCCTTTTTAAGCACAACATGGATAACTGCATGGGGACAGAATACACACCCCTGGGATTCCACCTGTGCCCCTGATGGACAGTTGCATAGGTTAAGTTGATGACTTATTGGAACATGGGCTAAATTCTTGGTAAGGCTTGTAAGGGCCTCAGGGGCAATAGCTTAGTAACTTCCTATGATCCCCATGAATTATACAACCTTGTTAATACTTCATGATTTTAAACATGTTTAATATGACCAAAACAATAATGCTTACTATAGAACTCTGGCCTTCTTGCTGCTACCTAGGCAACCCACTATGCTAGATTGTTGGGCCTACAATTCTGTAGATCATTATAGCAGTGGTGGCAATGTTGATTGGAATGGGGGATCCCTGCCAAACGTCAGTCTTTTCAACTCACCTCTTGTGCATGCCCGAATTTTATCCAGATAGGACTCCCTATGAAGGTGGACCTTCATCAGGGTCTCCTTGTCTGACTAGCTTGGAGTGCAGCCTCATGCCTTTGCAGGTATTGCATCATTCTGGCTTGAACTTCCCAATCTATTTACCTACTACCAATTAAACTTTACTGATATCATTGTCCACCATCCAAACAACTGTTCTGCTCTCAATCACCTGGATCAGTCATATTTTCACCCTTGATCACTAAGGTCTTCCACTGTAGTCATCCTCCCTGAAACTACCCAACCTTAGCTTCTGTCCCTCATCCCTCCTTTCTCTTCCACTGTCTACCTTAATAAACATCTACCTCTCTGTCTCTGTGCTTAATCACGTCATTACCTTATTACTCCTTCTGTACCTCTACTGTATATAACCACATAGGAATAATGAACACTGCATTCCTTGCATGACATTGTACCCAAGTTTTTGTGGTAAGATTTCTGACATTGCACCCTACTGTTTTTCTGTATGATTTATTGTAAATGTTTTTTGCAGTATGATCTCCAACATTGTACCGAACTGTTTTCTGTGTAATTTATTGAAAATGTTACCTCTCTAACTAATTGATTAGATGCAAATGAAAATTGTCTTACTGACGGTACGTAAAATGTAAATACTGACTGTAGAGCTTTACTCCTTGGGTCTCCACTGAAAACGAGCTAAACACTCAGCTGGACTAACCCAGTTAACAAATATAAAATAAAATAAAATAAAATTAAAAACCTGCCAAAACATGTCAAGAAGAGCGCCTCTTTGGCCCTCTTCAAAAGGAACCTTGACGATTGGATGTGAGAAAGGAAATTCACCCCGGGGATCACGTCAGTCACCCTGCTAGACAGGGGTCCAGGGAAGTAAACAGCGTGGGAAGAAATAGCCCAGGAATTGTTATGGCTAGGCTTGTATAGGCCCTAGGGCCAATAGCCTAGTACCAACCTATGAACCTATGCTAAAGGTAGCCAAATCCAATAATACCCATGGAGACTCTCTTTTCTCAAACCAAGTTGCTAAATTATGGAATTCCTTACTATAAGCCTTACTTAACACCCCCAACATTTCCAAATTCAAACTACTACTAAAGGAACAACTCTAAAACAACTGTCTATGCTCCTGTACCAAACCAAAATTTCCCTATAGTATATCAACACTGTATTACTATGACTTCTAATCTCATCTTTTTTACCTTAAAATTAAGTCATCATATGTGAATTGTCTGTCACAAACTACATATTTTGTATTATTTTTCTATGTTATCTGTACTATGTTATAAATATTGGATGGTATTATAATTTCTGAACATTGTTAAATATTGTTTCATTTAATATATTTATTTCTATGGAGCTTTACTCTCCAGGCCTCCGCTGAAAATGACCCATTGGCCCAGTCGGACATAACCGGTAAACAAATGTAAACGAAATAAATAAAATAAAATAAAGTACATTAATCTTGTTTTGTTAGTGTTAAGGATCAGGCATGAGAATTTTAGCCATGTTTCTACAGAAGTAAAGGAAGTTTGGGTAAATTCCTGGAGATTGTAGAGCTGGGGGAGCACACATTAATGTTGATCCATCAGCTTATCGGATAACGGTTGCTTGTTGTGTGGCAGTATGGAGTTTAATTATAAAGATGTTGAAGAGAAGTGGTCCAAGGATCAACCATTGTGGCAGTCCTTTGGTGACAGGCTGAAATGAGGACTAATCCTGGTGTCATCTGACTGCTCATTTTCTTTCAGACAGATAGCTTGCAAACCATGTAAGGAAGTATTGCGAAAATCCAAATGGATACATGTAAATACTAATGTGATACTGTGTCAACTGCTTTAGACAAGTCTAAAAACACTGTTGATACAAGCTTGCCATTGTTTCAAAGTTGATTTATGATGTTAGTAAATGTGGTAGGGCAGTGGTTGAACAGTGATAGGTATAAAACCATGCTATGTTACATAAAGTAGGTTATTGGAGGTGAGATATTGTACAAAATGTGTGTAGATACACTTTTCAAGGAATTTTGAAAGTGGGGAGAGGATAGCAATGGGTCTATAATTGCTAACATTAGGTGATGTACCCCCTTTGTGTAAGGGAATAATATAAAGATATTTTCAGATGTCCGGGACATATTGTTCAGCTATGGACCTATTTACTAGTATAGAGATGGAGATAGCAATGGCATCAGTTGCTATTGTTAGATATTCTGATGGGAGTTGATCAATAATCAAGGTGGTGGGTTTCAATCTAAGTAGTAACTTTTTTTATATAGAGATAGGTATGCGGATGAGGTTGAAGAAATGTGACAGATTTGGATTTTTTGAAGTAAGAGAGTTTCAAGTTTCAGGGTCTATGTTAACTAAGGAAGTATGGTCTGTATAAAGTAATCATTGAACTGGGAGGAGATTGAGTCAGTTCACCTACTGGTTGTTGGAAAAATATTGTTTTGTTTCCTTAGTCATGGTTCAGGTATGGATTTAGCTCTCTTATTGTGGACTGGGGTGAAGTTCTTAAGGATTTTTAGGAAAATGTCATTGGAGTGGGAAACTGCTGAATCTAGAGGTATAGATTTTACTATATTTCAATTATACTGAGATAGTGTTTTAATAAAGGTGTCTTTGTTGAACTTGGTTGAATTTTGTATTTGGTTGTATATAATTTGCTTGCCCTAGCTGTTAGAATGTCTAGCAGGCATCTAACTGCAATCATTTTGTTTGCTTTACTGGTGAACACTCAGTGCAAGGATGACTTTCTGCTGGAATTTTTGTCTATTCAAGTGGAGGATGCAATTAATTGAGTAAAGCCATTTAAATTTATGGACTCAGTTGGGGTAGTACTATTTATAATCTGACAGTTTATGTTTACGTCTCATAGGATGAAACTTTCACACTGAAAATTATAAGATATCCAGTGAAGTGACATGATTATTGCTCACTGAAAAAATCATCTACTTTGGTGTCATTTAGTGTTATTATGTGCTTGGATAACTACGTCATAAATAAAACACACTTAAGAGCTGATTCATTATGCAGGGATCTGGGAACTCATGCAAATAGTAACCTGACCTTCAACCAACATGTGTCTAGGATATTAGGAATGTCCTTCTGTTTTGCTCAACCTGTAGGCAGGGGTGTGGCATCTAGGTCTTTAGAGATCATCATGCCACTGTACTCAGTGTTCATCAGACACATCATGGAGTTTAATGGGTTCATAGCTAGGTACTGGGCTATCTGCCCGAAGGCATATATTAGCCCAGCCACATTGTGCGGTATTTACTGCCCTTTTGGTTAGTTCCCTAGGCCCTTGATCTAGCAGCTAGTACCCTTGGCCCCATGCACATCTGACAAGAAACATACTGCAGCTGGAGTATCCACAAGGGTTCCTTACAAAAAGACAATGGGGTGTTAACATAGTGTCTTGGGCTGATAACCTCAAAGTCCTGTATCACACAAGTGATCATTGCATGGCATGTTGGCGTCCCTGGACCCTGTTTTAATTAACCTTTTGCACATCTGCAAAGCAAGCAACACCAGAACTACTAGAATAAAAGTCTTAAATTTTGTTTGTGACATAAATGGTTCATGCTGGACTTCCCATCCATGGGAAGTGGAGTTCTTTTCTGTCCCTATTTATTTGCGACTTGGACTAGTGGATGGTCGGTTGAGATTTCACCCCTTGTCTGACTCCTATGTCTCTGATGGACAAAGTCAGTTAGTAAATCACCACCTATATAAATCAAATTTGTGGGTCACATTTGGGTTGCATGTCTAGACATATAAGGGCCCTAGTGGTCATTAGCCAAGTGTACACCTACGAATCTATGAGCCTTTGAACAGATGTTTTTTAATTGTGAAATACTGAAGTGGTGGGGATGTGTTCTTGGCTGAACATGTATGTGCCTTTTCTTGAAGATTTTTTTTTTCACAATTTTTTACTGAAATTTTCATAAACAATAAAATGATTTAGTATTTCATAGAAAACAGATGATACATTAATGGTCAACAACACAGATTAAAATATATACATAGAAAAAAAAAGAACTTAACAATCCAACAAAACAAACTATTTACATGAGTGCCTAGATGAATATATTCATAAAAATGAAAAAAAGTCCTCAATATATCAAATAAGTCATATTATTATTGAATGAATTTTCCTCAGTATTCCACCACCTTTAGCCAGGAGTTATAATAAGTGGTTATCTTTACAGTTCTTTTTCTAATACTTGTTAATTCCATCTCAGATACAGACAGCGTGACATTTCTAAATTCTTTGAAAGATGGAGATGATTCACTCTTCCAATTAATTGTAATTGTCTTGTGGTATTTCTGAGTGTCAGTGAAGAATGAAAAATGACAGTATTATGAACAATTTACAATGGCAGGGGCAAGATGAAGGATAACTCTGTTAAAAAAGTGACTGCATTATTTATTTAACATTTGTTTACCGGGAAAGTCCAACTTGGAATGAAGCCAATTTTCTGCAGTGGCCCGGGGACAAATGCTCCAGATGCATGTCTGTGTAACATGGGAGAAAACCGGAGCACCAGGAGGAAACCCACATGAATGCAGGGAGGACATGCAAGCTGCGCACAAAAGGCAATCCAGCTGAGAATCAAACCGGATAACCTCTTGCTGTGAGGTGACAACACTACCACTGCACCACTCCACTGGCCATTACTGTTCTGAGTGTATACTTATGGGGTTTGTCTTTTGTAATTTTTTTATATCAGGATTGCAGGCACACATGGTTAGTGCTGTGTAGTCTGACTGATGATTACGTCAAAATTTTTTTGTGTATGTCTGTGGCATATCTTCATGTGTAGTAATGATGTAAAATAAGGGGTCAAGGCAAAGAAAAGATAACTTCTGCCATGAGGAAAATTGCATTCTCGTTGCAACCATAAAGACATATGGGAAACATCAATTTGGTAAAAGGGCGCCCGAAGAAACTGATAGAAAAAAAGCCTGAAATCAAGATATCCTGGATCATAGGATCATAGGATGAGAGGAAGTTACTAGGCTAATGGCCCCGAGGCCCTTAGATGCCTAGCCAATAATTTATCTCATGATCCAACAAGTCAGCACCCTATGTCACTGTCCAGCAGGGACACAGGTGGAATCCCAGGGGTATATTTTTTGTTCACTATCCAGTTATCCAGGCTGTCCTTAAAAAGGGTTAATGAGACACTCTTTTTGACGTGGAGTAGGACTCTATTCCACAAAAGAGAGAGTCTTTGGGACAGAAATCTGTCCCACCATCAAGTCCTATTGATGTCACAGACTAGGTTGAGGTCAGCGATATGGGTTACTCAAGTGGAGCTTGACTTGAGGATATGCAGCATTACCATCAGGGCAGGATCTGAGATTGCTTCATATGCCAGACAGAGGTCACCTCTGAAAAATCTGCAGGAGACTGAGTAGAGGGACAGGGCCTTTAGCCTATCTGTGTAGGGTAGATGTTTGGGGCCCTGGATTCTCCTGATGAGGAACCTCTCCAGTAGCTGCATGTGCTTTGTGAGGTACATGCAGAAAGGGGCATTTTACTCAGTAATGGGCAGGGATGTTATGACCATCTTGTCCCTGGATGAGATACCCTTACTAATGAGACGGGCCGTGTAAAAAGCTTTTCATACAACGGAGGAAATATGGTGGTCAAAAGTCAGTTTGCTATCAACCTGGGTGTCTAAGTCCTTCATGAATTATTGTGTGCTTAGGACCTTATTATGATTGGAGAAGTCACTCTCCCCAAAAGAGATGATGATGCATTTTTTCGCATTCAATTTGTGGCTATGTTTCTGGAACCAGTCATTTGTTTGGGTGAGTCCCTCTTGGAGGATGTCCATATCAGTAGGGAAATTGATGATGGCATCCAGCTTGCAGTCATCTGCAAACTTGGTCAGCCATATCCCATTAGTTTTGGCCTGCACCTAAGAAAAGTATATCCCAAACATCAGAGGCCAAAGACCGATTTCTGGGGCACACTGCTTGTTAGGGGTCTACTGCTTGAGGTGGCTTCTCCTATTTTGACAAGGTGGGTTCTATCAGTGAGTCGGTTTGCTACCCATCTGGTAACATATGGATTGATGCCTAGATGAGAGAGTTTATCTATTATACCTGAGTGAGGAATAGTATCGAAGGCTTTGGCCAGGTCAAGGTAGGTGGTGTGCTTCATCTTCCCCTCATTCATGGCCTTAGTGACTATCTCAAAGAAGTCAACCAAATTTAACAGGCATGACCTCCCCTTGACAAAACCAAACGGTGAGGGATCTAGTGTCTGGAGGCTGCCAATGTCCTTTTTAATGAGGTCCATGATAATCTGCTCCAATGCCTTGCAGATCAAGCTAGTTAGTCTGATGGGTTCATAATTTCCTGGATCGGTGGACGCTCCACCTTTGTGCAAAGAGATGACAGTGGCTGTCCTCCACTCAACTGGGATGAAGCCAGTTCTTAGGCTTTGGTTGACTAGAGTGCCTAATGGTGCTGCATGTTCCCGCCTGAGTTCATGTAGGGTGCAGCCTGGGATGTTATCGGGTCCCATGGAGGCTATATTCTTTGCCTTTGAGAGGGCAGGGATGATGACACTGTAGAGATGCTGCAGTGGTTACTCATGTTGGTTAATGCCAAGTCCAAGATTTTTTTACCTCTTGTGGGGGTGTCGATCAACTGGTCCAAGGCATTTGCATTCATGAAATCAGGGAATCTCTGCAAATTTGTGTTTTGGCATGAGTATTTCTAAGATCTATGGCTGGATAGCTAAAGTCACCCAGGATCAGGGTAAAGGGTTGAATCTTGATAGATATGGAGAGGTTCAGAAAGGTGGAATGGGCAGCTTGAGTCAAATTTGGAGGCCTATAGCTATCTATGATTTGAATAGGGGTCTTGTCAATTATTCATAGATTTAGATTAGTATTAAGCTAACTGCCTTTGTGAGCCATTTTAAGCCTAGCTAATTATCCCTTGTGAGCCTCAAACCCTGCACCTTGTGTTTGTAAGGCAAACATCTTAACCATTAGGCCACCTTAACTGCACCTAATGTGCTTCCTGTGCATCATATTGTTTGACCAGCCTGGAGGTGTGTATGTCTTTTATATATATTGCAACTCCACCTCCTTTTGCTTTGCTGCCCACGGTTTGAGGTCTGAATGTATGATAATATAAGTAAACTGGTATGGCTGGGGTGCTCTCTGTAGTTCTGAACCAGGTTTCTGTGACTGCACAAATGTCAGAATCTTCCAGGGTTAAGAATGCTTGCAATGAGTACAGTTTCTTGTTTAGACACCTAGCATTTAGCAGCATGACCTTTAATTTACATTTTGATGAAATTTTCATGTTGGTAGTTTTGACCTCATGGTATTGCCTAAAAAAGGCACTATGGTAGAGGCAAGAACCTTTGCCATGAGCCTGAATCCCAAGGAAGACAGATGCAGGCGATCTCTCGCAAAGCATCATGGTTTGTCAGTCAAGTCATTTCAGGCTGTCAGGTACTGAATCCCGTTGGAATGACACCAGAAACTAAGCCAATTGTTAAAGTCAATCATTTTCTGTTTGTATTGAGGCATCATTCTGGGTGATGGTAGAATGCTGCTTAAGGCTAGGAACATACCTGCCTGGACATTAATGCAGTGTGTGCCAAAACTACACATTAACACAGTGCAAGAAGAGGGCAAATGATCTGGTAGAAGATGTTAGAAGAAAGGCATAATGCACTTGTCAGTATGGGGAGGCTCCAAAAATTATCCCATTAACACCATATGAGAAGTACCACCTCTCCATCAGTTCTGTAGACACTGGCTGCTACTAATGGCTGCAGCAGCAACACTGGTCTGCTCAGAAAAGTTTTTTAAAAACAATGCCATTTGTTGATACAGAGAACTGGATGCTGACATGGAATGATTACATTAAATACATGACAATTACTATTAACAGGTGAACCTTCCACATTTACACAAAATGCCAAGAAGGCAAGTGTGTCCCCACACCTCCTTAATAAACACACAGTAGTGTAGGCCATTTCTTAACTAGTAATTTTTCAAATCATTTTTATGGAATGAGTAATGGAAACCAACAGTCTCACTATAACAATACATTTGGATATTTTCAGGAGCAGCATGGCTGCTGAAGAAGAAGATGGTGATGATGATAATGATGATGTTAACATAGTTATATTTATGAGGCAACCTGAGGGAAGTGTTGTACAGTCCTCAAGTTTAAGGGCAGGATCCAACACCCATCTCATACCTCATAACATGTTAGTTACTCTGCAGGAAGGGACATTCATCACAAAGTCAAACTCGTGCTGGCATTCCACTCATGCTTCTACAGGGAGAAAACCCACTTCTATACCAGTATCTCCAAATGCATACAAACACTTTTGGGATGTTGGCAGACATTCAGATATAACAGTGACACCTGTACAATGGGGACAACAGACAGAGGAATTTGTTACAGCTGTGCCAGGAGACATGCAAATCATTGGCTGCTTGGCAGCAGATGTGCTGTGACATTGTTAGGACACAGATCACTGCCACAGAGAGTTAGCTGAAAATGGTCAGTATCCTCCAGGGTAGGAATGAGATTTTCAATGTCCCTACATACTATCTAGCAAAGCCACAGCCAAGAGAATGGGCTTGGCAGAATCAGTGGGGAAAGAAGACCCTATTGAGTTTGACTCTAGTCTGGCAGTGTGAAGAGACATGAGAGGTGTAGAATAAGCGGGTCATCTTCAAATGACTTAGCACCCAGTTCCCCATAAATGTGTGATGCAGGGCTGGAGAGAAATGGCCCCCTTCCACCCGCACTCTGATCCAGTGATGAGCAGTGCTCTTTGCCAACCTTGTGGCTGGCTAGCCCAACCAGGGATCTGCGGCACTGTGGTATCATTATGTTTAGGTGGGATTCTGACTTAGCAGCATTGAGTCATAATCCCACAGATGGTAGCTTTGCACCATTGGCTCATCAGCCAAGCACATACACCAAATGTCTGAACCTGCAGATCCTCTCGTATTGACCAGGATTACTATCGCAACAACACATCATCAATAGAGTAAAACTAACCAGTCTCACAATGGTGTAAACCCAGACCCAGCTCACATTCCTTATTAGTGGATGAACAATCCAATGCTTGGTGAATTCTGCTTCACCATAATAGGAAGAGTTGACATCAAAGGATCAAAAAGCAATGTCACTATGTGTGTGTGTATGTGTGCGTGTGTATTTGGGTGTGTGTGTGATTATATGTGCACCTAGACAGGCCATTATTTCCCTGTAACACCCACCCTTGTGTGAATATACAGATGACAGTAAGATATAATGACCCAGTTAAAGATCTTAGTTAGTTGGGATACCTCTAAAATCTAAAATGTCTTGTCCTTATCCTGAGAGCAATAATAAGTTGATTTTGCAGTGTTAGATAAAGAGAGAGAGAGAGAAAGATGAGACAGCACTTTTATTATGCCTTTTTTATGTGTCTGTGCCATTTTTTTATGAAGTGCACTGAATGGGGTTTTCTGTGCATGCCACGCTATGCTTTTCACCTTCTGATGAGCCCCTGCTTTAAATTAAAGGCAAGCAAATACGTGACTTGTCCCTAAGGAAGGACAGCATTCTTATAGCTGCTTATAATTTATCCACACCTTCAGCACTTCCTCTGACTCCTTGGTGATCTGTGCTGGTTTGAGATTATTCTAAGCCATGCAACAACAGAGATATGTGAATTTTTAAAATTTCTTTAATATCTAATTTTACATTCAGTTTAGCAGTTTATATATGTTTTCACTTAATCCTTAAGCCTATTTTAGTATTTCCAAAGCAGTTAGTAGTCTAACTGTTGGTATTAAATGCGTTTTTCTTTCTTGTGAGCTAAGTGAGAGAAGGTTGCTTCAGGTATTATGATTGCTTTAAGACGGTTCCAGGCCATCCAGCAATAGAGCTAAGTGTACAATAATGTTCCCATCCTTCCACTTTGCTGTTGTTCTGTTTTTAAACCCAGTGTATCTCTTGTTTCTGCCCCTTATGATATTTTGACTATATGATTCCATCCTTCTCCTTTATTGACTATTGTCAGTAAGCCTAAAAGTATCAGTTTGCAAAGTGTCCCCACTAATCTATTTAAATACATTTGCACTCCAATTGTATTCCATAGAACCAGAATGCAGAGCATCCACCAAGCCAGTCTGTGTTGCTCTTTTAAATTCAATAGCTCTTGAGTTGCCTGGCCTTGCTGTAAATTTGTCTTTGGTAGCTTCTCCTGGTCTTATGTTATATGTTCATATCAGTGAGCACAGAGAATGAAATTGGGGAGTTTCTTCCTTAAAGCTTGAGATACCTTCTCTGTTATATAATCCTACCTGCTTATTGTTGTACTTGATCTACTTATCTAAATAACTAAGCACTGGACAAGATGGAATGTCAGCCTGGTAATTTTACCTTTGTCACCAGCCTTTTAGCACTAGGTCTCTAAAGACAGTATGCTAAAGTACCTTTTGCTTACAGACAGTGAACATATCATCAACTCTAGCAATTCCATCTGTGAGAGGTATAAATACCTAATTAATCTGGAGGCTTCCCTCTCAACTAAAAGTTTTGCCTATGAGCTTCATACATGTGCACCATGAACCTTCTCTAATCACACCAAAATGTCTTGTACTGAGGCTGCAAAATAGACTCTCTAAAAACCTCCTAGAAATAAGATTAAGTCTCAGCAAAAATCAAGCCATTCATCTACATCATGCATACCTACCACAGATAGTCACTTTGAGGAAAATGGAATTCTACATCCTGCAAGGAATATTAAAATCCACTTAAGACTGTTCCTTCCCTGACCATAATACGGCATCAAGCTTCAGCAAGGAATTCTACATCAATTTAGAAAAATGCATAAACGTAGCAGTTAATGCCATAACCAAGTATCGTAGAAATAAAAACACTTGATTGTCCTGTGCCATAAATATATCCTATTCTGACCAAATAGACATTGCCAATATCCTTGCAAACATATTTAGTTTCAACTTTACTCTAATTCTTCAATTAATAGCCATAAAATATGAAAATCTCTTACTCCCTAATTGTCGAAAAAAAAAATTGATTACTGAAAAGTGCTAACCAAGAAAAAGATACTTCCTCCATGAGAATTGAAAAATATACCTAGCTGGTTAATTAATAGAGTTAAACTTGCCTTTAAAACCACACTCCTTAAACTTTTAACTTCACTTTTACTACTGCTTTGGTCCCTGAAAAATGGTGCTGTGCTTTGTTGATCCCCCGCAATGGTGGCCTTACAACTGATCTGGATAATTATAGACCTTTCAACCTCATCTGCAAAACCATGGAATTTATAACTGACCCCAGAAAACTGCAATATCAAGATTCTTGACTCTTAACGGTCTGACTTTTTGAAAATTAGATCATGAGCAGGATTCACGAAGGCTTGCACGGAGTCTAAGAGTAGTGTAAGACTCCATGCAGCCTTTGTGATCCAGGAATAGCCCAAAGTCCGTGTAAGAGACCAGCTAAAACGTCTCTTACATGGAGTGGGCGTGGATAAGCTAATCACCTCACTTGCAGACGAATAGCATGCAAATGAGGATGATTAGCGATCCAGGAAGCCCAAAACAGCCCGTGTAATAGCCGTTTTAGCTGCAGAAATGTACTCAGTTGACAACTGAGTATGTTTCTGCAAAAAACACAATGGAGTAATGTCAGCTCCAAATAAAGGGTGCATATGTGTCAGGCAGCATGCCAATGGCCAAATATGTGGCCATTGGCAAGGTAACCTGATGCAAAAGTAATAAAAATATAATTTTTTTTTTCGGCGATCACTGATGTTTAAACCGAGCGCAGCCCCGCGCAAACGGGCTGCGCTGTATAAAACATAAAAATGAAGGTGATAAACCCAGAAATGTGGGATATATGCAATACATGGATTTTCAATGCAGGGACCAGCAGACCAAAAACAACATGGCCACCGTGTAGTGGTTGCTAAGGAGGGAAGCTGAGTCTAAGAGATGTAACTAAGCATTAGTAGGCAATCTGATGCAAATGAGTGTTAGGATACTGAATTCCACTGTCGCATAGCAAATGAGCACATTATGAGTAGTGTAAGAGTTACAGAAGGGGGAGGAACAGAGTAGGAGATAGGTGACATCACAGGGGGGAATGGCAGAAAGAAATGCAGTTCATTGGAGGTCAGAGTTACATGACAGAAGTCAGACAGATATCATGAAAGAGGAGTGCCAGAACATAAGCATGGGAAAGTCAAGAAATGGAAGGTGTACACTGTTGCCTAAACCAAAGTTTCTTGCTGGGCGTGCATGCGCACGTGTGCGCACCATGAAGCGCTAGTAAGACAGTGTGCGCGCGTGTAGGGCAGACTGAGCATGTGGGAGTGTGTTGGTAGATGTTTAACACTGTTTGCGCGGGTGTGCGTGTAGGGCAGACTTAGCATGTAGAAGCCTGTTGGCAGACCTGTAACACTGTTTGAGCTGGTGTGCACGCGTTTTAACCCGAATAAGATGATTCTGAACTGTGTAAGCATGTGTGCGCGCATGTAAGCCACTGTGAGCGTGTTTCTGCTGGTATACACGCTACTCCCCCCTGAGGAAACAGAAAGGAAAAAGGAAGCAACATAATTAGTAGGAAGCTACCAGGGAATACTGCTGGAGCTAGCAGGTGAAAACAATTAGAAGCAGGCAATTACACAGGCAGAATAGTAGCTCAGCCCAACACTTAAAAATCTGCAAACAGCAGTACAAGATGTTTCTCTCAAGAGACACTGCAAGACAGGAGTAAGCTATTAGAAGTGAAAACTGAAAAAGCTGAACTCAGAGCAGAAATGTTAGGGGCTGCCATAGCTGTCATAATGAGACATAGGCGACTTGCTGAGGGTGGTGACAATGCAGATGGTGCCAGACAACCCACAATGAGGAGACGGAGAAGAGTGTACAGGCCCAGGGTCACCTACCACGGGTTACATGAGCTGGAGATAGTAGAGCGCTATAGAGTGGACAGAGACCTCCTGCAGAATATAGTGGAGCTGTGCAGGCCACGCCTCACACACAGAACCAACAGAGGGGAACCCATCCCAGTGGAAACCAAGGTATGTGTTGGCCTAAGAATACTAGCAACAGGTACCTTCCAGAGACCAACTGGTGATATGATGGGGATATCACAGGCATCAGCTTCCAGGGTACTGCACCAGTTCCTGGATGCCATGTCAGCACATGTGGGTGATTATGTATATTTCCCCAATGCCCGTGAGGTATTGGCCAGCAATATGCGTCTCTTCCAGCAAATAGTGGAATACCCTGAGGTAGTGGGTGCAATAGACTGCACGCACATACGCATCAAAGCACCAGCCGGTGAGTGGGGTAGGGCCTACATTAACCGCAAGGGCTTCTCCTCCATCAACTGCCAGGTCGTGTGTGATGCCCAGGGCATAATAATGAATGTGTGTGCCCCGGCCCCGCCCCCTGGGAGCTTTCCCATTTTAAAAATTCCCAACATCC